>NC_136503.1:31620752-31725752 GCF_053919585.1 Euprymna scolopes
CCAATGACTTGTCTTATCTAAAAACTTTCGGTAAACAATATATATATATATATGTATATATATATATATATATATATATATATATATATATATATATATATATATATATATATATCATTGCAAAAGTATTTTATGAAACTACAAGTCAAAGATCTTAGTTAATAAATAAAAAGTGAAGCAGAGGGAATAGGTTGAAGAAAAAAGTGATTTCACGTGAAATTATATATATATATATATATATATATATATATATATATATATATATATATATATATATATATATATATATATAAATTAATAAAGTAAAAATACATGATAGTTCCAAAATAAACTTAGATATTAAGAGTAAATAATTATATATTTAACATAGCAATTATTCAGTAACTACAAGCAGTGTTTTCGCGTTAGGAAGTAATGGTAATGGCAAAATTTTAGGCAGTAATAATTATTCTTTTCACCTAATTTCGTGTGTGGATTAATTTCTCATCTATAGAATCAGTGATGCAATTTACAGATAATCGAAGATAAAAGATTTGTAAAATATAATTCAAATTTTGAAACCGGTTAGTTTGTTTATTTTATATAAGAATTTAGATATTATTTCAAATACAATGACGATAACTCCAGGAAAAAAGGTAGTTATCTAAAATGTTTTGACGTTTTAATGGAACGAAATAATTTCCTATAGTAAAATTATGCATATTAATGGTTTTGTTTAGTGCTAGTAAATTAAATATATTAATATTATTGTTGTGGTGGCGCCCACTCATTTACATATGTGGATAATATTACACATAAATAACAAGACTCGGTTAGTCTGAGTGTGTGTTAACCAGAAGCCACTGAAAGCCGAGCCGAGAGCAGATATGTTCTCCAGCCAAGACTCTCCTACCTGACAACCATTATGTAGATATACTGTAAATATACTTTTCCTAATACACGTTTTATTGATCTACCTTTGTTGTTGAGTCTTCATTGGTATTGAATTCAATTGTGGGTTTTAAACGGCTTTATAATAAATACGAGTTTTTTGTTTTTATGATTTTGCCAACGTTAAAAGATTTTCGTTTCCTGTTATCAACAGTTTCCCTTCACCATATCCTTTTTTATTCCAAAGAAAAAAAAAATCTCCAACCGTTTTTATTTTCGAGGAACAGAAATCTGTGTCTGATGAGTTGTTTGGTGAACTTCCGCTATTCAACGAAATGCGTGTAAGACGACAACATAAGCATATGAATAAAATAATATGATCTTAAAATAAACATACCTTCTGGCTTTTTGAATAACTAATAATATATAAACACACACATACACACACACACATATATATATATATATATATATATATATATATATATATATATATATATATATGATAATGTATATGTGTTTGTATATATAAATGTGTTTAATATATGTAAAAAAAAGTCCGCCCACTTAACTTGTAACAAATTACCACGTGACTAGGAAAAAATATATAAGTAAATTAAAAAACAATCCCTACATTTATTTCTACAATATGCCTGAGGATGATAGAAGTACTTCTGTCGAAAGCGCTCGCGATTATGGATCCAACATATACAATTTCGAGAAAAACACAAAAAGGACTATTCGGAGATTGGAGAAGATAAAAAAGAAAATTGTAAAACAGAATAATTCCGTGCTATTCAATAATATTTGTCTAAATATATATATATATATATATATATATATATATATATATATATATATATAGAGAGAGAGAGAGAGAGAGAGAGAGAGAGAGAGTGAGAGAGAGAGATTTGTTGTTTTTTTTTAAACGATAATAACTTAGCGTCTTAACCTTGAAGATCGAGTTTCTTAAGAAATCGACCATATTTTTATTTTGACGTAAACAGATAACATTTGTATTTATTTATTATTTTTTAAAACAGTAATCTACGGACATGCATGGTTCGGAGCCCTACCCCTCTTCAGCGTAGCTTGACTAGGCGAAGACACTAAGTTATTATCGTTTGAGCTCCATTAAAATTTGTTGAGCTTTATATTATCCCGATAAGTCTCTCCTTATAGAATTGAATTTACTTTTTTACTTCTATTTACCCTCTTATATATATATATATATATATATATATATATATATATATATATATATATATATATATATATATATATTCCAAACATCTAGCCTTAATGGAGGGGGGCACTAAAATTTGCTGCTATGGTCTCAAATGATCTGAAATAACAACAACGGGAGGCTTGATTCCAAATATTTCTCATATGTTATATATACCCTATTTTGGAAATAGGTACAATTATGAATATCTCCAGTATCAAATAACCCTTATATACTGCGAAATTTACTTTATATATAAATACCAAAGAGGGGAGATATAACATATGAGAAATATTTGGAATCAAGGTTCCATTCTTGCTGTTATTGTAAATCATTTGAAACCATAGCAGCAATTTATAGTCTTCCCTCCATCAAGGCCAGATGTCTGGTGGAAATATGTGATATTTTGTAATTCATATGCAAAACTAGGAAAAAATTGACTATGATTGAAACATTGACAAAGGTGCAGTATATTTTCACCCTCAAAAAATCCTTTAAAATTACCACTGTTATAGGTTTTCGAAGGTGCTGAAAACGAAAATAACGTTTAAAATTCCAGAAAACGAGTATTTTCTAAGATATGAAACAATTATAGTTTCAAAAGTGGAGGATCACTTTTCTATATTAATTTTACGTAAAATTAACACCTATATTTTAGCCACCTATGTTGGGGAAGGGAGCATCTATTATTTTTTTATAGGTGGTGTTTATGTGATTATTGTGGCCTGGTAGACCAACACAAACCATACCTTAAAAAACTTGTTTTCTATAGGTTTTCGAGTGTGCTGAAAATGAATATTGCATTTAAATTTTTCAAAATAAGTATTTTTCCGGGTTTTAAACAATGTAATTCTTTATTTTATACGTGGTGGTCATTGTTGTACGCGCAAGTATGCGAATATTTTTACTTAATACCCGGAAACATACTTAGTTGCGGAAAATTTAAATACGATATTCTTTTTCAGCACACCCGAAAACCTATTGAAAACAAGTTTTTTTTTTTAAGTCGGCTTTGTACTGGTCTACCAGGCTACAATAAACACCAGCCCTAAAAATATAACAGATCCCCTCCCCCCACGCCAAAATGTGGCCATAAAGTGGATGATCATTTTACGTTAAATGGTTGCATACGGGATGACTAGTTTTTTTTTCTCTGGTAGATCCGCACTGAATTGAACGTACATTTTCTTCTCTAACCAATTTTCTTTCGCTTTTTTTGTTTTTTTTTATTAATTTCTTGCCTTCAATTCTTTGCTCTCTACTAGTTCAATCTTTCAAATTTTGACGCGTCCCAATAAACTTTTCCTCAGAGTTGGAGGTGTAAACCTTCAGACTATTTTCTTATTCTTTTACGCATCGTTCTACACTTCTTCGTTGTCTTCCTCTTCTTTTTTATTATTATTATTATTATTATTATTATTATTATTATTATTATTATTATTATTAATGTTGTTGTTATTATTATTATTATTATTATTATTATTATCATGTTTATAATAATTATAATTATTTTATCATTATCATTAAAAATAATTAGAACTATGACCACATCATATTCTTTTCGTTGTTTTGACTCTCGAGTATATATCCGACAAAGTTAGACACAGTTAATCAACCGAGAACCACGCCACTCTACATAAAAAGCATATGAGATATCAAGGGATATATACCTGAAAATCAAAACAAGGAAAAGAATATGCTGTTGTCATAGCCCTAATAATAATAATAATAATAATAATAATAATAATAATAATAATAATAATAATAATGATAATAATAATAATCTATGTAATTATAAAACTCTGTGGATCGCCAAACCGCTCTTGCTTGCATCTTGTCTATCAAAAACATTGTTGCCATGGAAACTAGCTTGTATTTAATAAAATTCACAGTCTTTTATACAGACCAACCATATTGAGTACAAATACACTTTGCTTAGCTTGTAGACATAGTTTCATGATTGTTATGTTTTGGTTTCGGTTTCGATCCTAGCTGATGGCGCTCAAATCATATATATATATTTTTTACTTTTGAAATCATGACTATATATTGGGTACACTAGAATAGGAAATAATTGACTCTATAGTAATAAATATGAAATCTGCGTAAATCAAAATATATTTAAGCGTATTTTACGACCGGGCTAGGCCGGGCGCCTCTGCTAGTAGTAATAATAAAACTGGGATATAGCATCAAAGAGAAATAGAGCAACATTATAGATTATTTGGTACTTGTCAATAGAAGTTGAATACTTGCGTAGTTAGTCACCGACCGAAATCCTAAATCAGCCCCGGAAATAGTCAAAGCAGTTTATGATTTGAAAGCCGCAAAATAATGTAAAAAAAAAATCAAACTACGCTAAGCGTGCAAAATGTTAGGTTAGGATTTATGGTTGGGTTAAAAAAATTAATCCCTTAAAAACAATTGAAAAAATTGTTTAAAAAAAGGTGGCTTTCAAATCGTATACATCTTCGGTCATTTCCGGAACTGATTGATACGCGGGTCGGATTCATTAAGCACTGAAATACTTTGAATTCTCACTAATTACACCTATCAATTATTCTGTAAAAATATAGATCTGATTTTAATAAAGATATGCGTTCAGGATATTATTTTTATTAAACTGGACTTGTGTTAAGGAGTGCGGGAGGACAAATTATAGTTCATTCGGGTCATCCGTATCAGTAAAAGGATGGTTTTTCAGAAATTAATGCTTGGGTGAATCACATGAAAACATATTTATTTTGAAATCTCACAGCCTCGTCGAATGAAGTTATTTCCCCATAAAACTAATTTATTTAGTTCACATTTTTTTTGTGTGTGTCATATGTTGCCTTGGATACGCGTTCATTTTGAAGCCTGCTTAGAAGGTTTAAAACTCTAGAAGCATTAAGTGAAAATTAATCCATCCAAATGCCGAGCGGCGTCCTTGGCTTCTGCTCTAGTCAACTCATCAGGTTTTATACCGTTTCAAATTCTGATTTGACACGGCAATTTTTTCACGACTAGGCAGGATTAGTTTTTGATTAATAAAAAAAACGTTCTTGCTAAATGCCTAATGATTTCCTTCGAGAGAGTAACATGACCATTTCTGCGTAGCTTACTTGCTATGAATGCATTTTTAAAAAGGAATCACCACTCATCAAGGCCAAAGCTACTCGAGGATAAGGGTAAATGGGTATACATTAGCCAATGTGATTATAGCGTAGTAAACATAAGTAGTGGGAATTTTGTAAATTGGATTAGTTGGGGAAGCCTACATATTACTACTAACTTTTGTACATTGGATTACTTAGGGAGAGCCTACATATTACTACTAAATTTTATAAATTTGATTACTTAGGGGGAGCCTACATATTACTACTAAATGTTGTTAATTGGATTACTTAGGGGAGCCTACATATTACTACTAAATTTTGTAAATTGGATTACTAAGGAGAGCCTACATATTACTACTAAATTTTGTAAATTGGATTACTTAGGGGGAGCCTACATATTACTACTAAATTTTGTACATTGGATTACTAAGGGGAGCCTACATATTACTATTAAATTTTGTCAATTGGATTACTAAGGGGGAGCTTACATATTACTACTAAATTTTGTAAATTGGATTACTTAGGGGGAGCCTACATGTTATTACTAAATTTTGTAAATTGGATTACTTAGGGGAGCCTACATATTGCTACTAAATTTTGTAACTTGGATTACTTAGGGGGAGCCTGCATATTACTACTAAATTTTGTAAATTGGATTACTTAGGGAGAGCCTATATATTACTACTAAATTTTGTAAATTGGATTACTTAGGGGGAGCCTACATGTTACTACTAAATTTTGTAAATTGGATTACTTAGGGGAGCCTACATATTACTACTAAATTTCGTAAATTGGATTACTTAGGGGAGCCTACATATTGCTACTAAATTTTGAAAATTGGATTACTAAGGGGAGCCTACATATTACTTCTAAATTTTGAAAATTGGATTACTTAGGGGAGCCTACATGTTACTACTAAATTTTTAAAATTGGATTACTTAGGGGAGCCTACATATTACTACTAAATTTTTAAAATTGAATTACTTAGGGGAGCCTACTTATTACTATTAAATTTTGTAAATTGGATTACTTAGGGGAAGCCTACATGTTATTACTATTTTCGTAAATTGGATTACTTAGGGGGAGCCTACATATTGCTACTAAATTTTGTAAATTGTATTACTTAGGGGAAGCCTACATGTTATTACTATTTTCGTAAATTGGATTACTTAGGGGAGCCTACATATTACTACTAAATTTTGTAAATTGGATTACTTAGGGGGAGCCTACATTTTACTACTAAATTTTGAAAATTGGATTACTAAGGGGAGCCTACATATTACTACTAAATTTTTAAATTGGATTACTTAGGGGAGCCTACATATTTCTACTAAATTTTGTAAATTGGATTACTTAGGGGGAGCCTACATATTGCTACTAAATTTTGTAAATTGTATTACTTAGGGGAAGCCTACATGTTATTACTATTTTCGTAAATTGGATTACTTAGGGGAGCCTACATATTACTACTAAATTTTGAAAATTGGATTACTTAGGGGGAGCCTACATTTTACTACTAAATTTTGAAAATTGGATTACTAAGGGGAGCCTACATATTACTACTAAATTTTTTAAATTGGATTACTTAGGGGGAGCCTACATTTTACTACTAAATTTTGAAAATTGGATTACTAAGGGGAGCCTACATATTACTACTAAATTTTTTAAATTGGATTACTTAGGGGAAGCCTACATTTTACTACTAAATTTTGAAAATTGGATTACTAAGGGGAGCCTACATATTACTACTAAATTTTTTAAATTGGATTACTTAGGGGGAGCCTACATTTTACTACTAAATTTTGAAAATTGGATTACTTAGGGAGAGATTACATATTACTACTAAATTTTGTAAATTTGATTACTTAGGGGGAGCCTACATGTTACTACTAAATTTTGTATATGGGATTACTTAGGGGAGCCTTCATATTAATACTAAATTTCGTAAATTGGATTACTTAGGGGGAGCCTACATATTACTACTAAATTTATAAAATTGGATTACTAAGGAGAGCCTACATATTGCTACTAAATTTTGTAAATTTGATTACTTAGGGGGAGCCTACATATTACTACTAAATTTTGAAAATTGGATTACTAAGGGGAGCCTACATATTACTACTAAATTTTTAAAATTGGATTACTAAGGGGAGCCTACATGTTACTACTAAATTTTGAAAATTGGATTACTTAGGGGAGCCTACATATTACTACTAAATTTTTAAAATTGGATTACTTAGGGGAGCCTACATATTACTACTAAATTTTGTAAATTGGGTTACTTAGAGGGAGCCTACATGTTATTACTAAATTTTGTAAATTGAATTACTTAGGGGAGCCTACTTATTACTATATCATTTTGTAAATTGGATTACTAAGGGGAGCCTACCTATTACTACTAAATTTTTAAATTGGATTACTTAGGGGAGCCTATATATTACTACTAAATTTTGTAAATTGGATTACTTAGGGGGAGCCTACATATTACTATTAAATTTTGAAAATTGTATTACTTAGGGGAAGCCTACATGTTATTACTATTTTCGTAAATTGGATTACTTAGGGGAGCCTACATATTACTACTAAATTTTTTAAATTGGATTACTTAGGGGGAGCCTACATTTTACTACTAAATTTTGAAAATTGGATTACTAAGGGGAGCCTACATATTACTACTAAATTTTTTAAATTGGATTACTTAGGGGGAGCCTACATTTTACTACTAAATTTTGAAAATTGGATTACTAAGGGGAGCCTACATATTACTACTAAATTTTTTAAATTGGATTACTTAGGGGGAGCCTACATTTTACTACTAAATTTTGAAAATTGGATTACTAAGGGGAGCCTACATATTACTACTAAATTTTTTAAATTGGATTACTTAGGGGGAGCCTACATTTTACTACTAAATTTTGAAAATTGGATTACTTAGGGAGAGATTACATATTACTACTAAATTTTGTAAATTTGATTACTTAGGGGGAGCCTACATGTTACTACTAAATTTTGTAAATTTGATTACTTAGGGGGAGCCTACATATTACTACTAAATTTTTAAAATTGGATTACTAAGGGGAGCCTACATGTTACTACTAAATTTTGAAAATTGGATTACTTAGGGGAGCCTACATATTACTACTAAATTTTTAAAATTGGATTACTTAGGGGAGCCTACATATTACTACTAAATTTTGTAAATTGGGTTACTTAGAGGGAGCCTACATGTTATTACTAAATTTTGTAAATTGAATTACTTAGGGGAGCCTACTTATTACTATTAAATTTTGTAAATTGGATTACTAAGGGGGAGCCTACATATTGCTACTAAATTTTGTAAATTAGATTACTTAGGGGAAGCCTACATGTTATTACTATTTTTGTAAATTGGATTACTTAGGGGAGCCTACATATTACTACTAAATTTTTAAAATTGGATTACTAAGGGGAGCCTACATGTTACTACTAAATTTTGAAAATTGGATTACTTAGGGGAGCCTACATATTACTAATAAATTTTTAAAATTGGATTACTTAGGGGAGCCTACATATTACTACTAAATTTTGTAAATTGGGTTACTTAGAGGGAGCCTACATGTTATTACTAAATTTTGTAAATTGAATTACTTAGGGGAGCCTACTTATTACTATTAAATTTTGTAAATTGGATTACTAAGGGGGAGCCTACATATTGCTACTAAATTTTGTAAATTGGATTACTTAGGGGAAGCCTACATGTTATTACTATTTTTGTAAATTGGATTACTTAGGGGAGCCTACATATTACTACTAAATTTTTAAAATTGGATTACTAAGGGGAGCCTACATGTTACTACTAAATTTTGAAAATTGGATTACTTAGGGGAGCCTACATATTACTACTAAATTTTTAAAATTGGATTACTTAGGGGAGCCTACATATTACTACTAAATTTTGTAAATTGGGTTACTTAGAGGGAGCCTACATGTTATTACTAAATTTTGTAAATTGAATTACTTAGGGGAGCCTACTTATTACTATTAAATTTTGTAAATTGGATTACTAAGGGGGAGCCTACATATTGCTACTAAATTTTGTAAATTGGATTACTTAGGGGAAGCCTACATGTTATTACAATTTTTGTAAATTGGATTACTTAGGGGAGCCTACATATTACTACTAAAATTTTAAAATTGGATTACTAAGGGGAGCCTACATGTTACTACTAAATTTT
This sequence comes from Euprymna scolopes, assembly GCF_053919585.1. NCBI lineage: Eukaryota > Metazoa > Mollusca > Cephalopoda > Sepiida > Sepiolidae > Euprymna > Euprymna scolopes. Next base: position 31,630,160 of record NC_136503.1, read on the forward strand.
GAAAATTGGATTACTTAGGGGAGCCTACATATTACTACTAAATTTTTAAAATTGGATTACTTAGGGGAGCCTACATATTACTACTAAATTTTGTAAATTGGGTAACTTAGAGGGAGCCTACATGTTATTACTAAATTTTGTAAATTGAATTACTAAGGGGAGCCTACTTATTACTATTAAATTTTGTAAATTAGATTACTTAGGGGGAGCCTACATATGGCTACTAAATTTTGTAAATTGGATTACTTAGGGGAAGCCTACATGTTATTACTATTTTTGTAAATTGTATTACTTAGGGGAGCCTACATATTACTACTAAATTTTGTAAATTGGATTACTTAGGGGGAGCCTACATTTTACTACTAAATTTTTTAAAATTGGATTACTAAGGGGAGCCTACATATTACTACTAAATTTTTAAATTGGATTACTTAGGGGAGCCTACATATTTCTACTAAATTTTGTAAATTGGATGACTTAGGGGGAGCCTACATATTGCTACTAAATTTTGTAAATTGTATTACTTAGGGGAAGCCTACATGTTATTACTATTTGCGTAAATTGGATTACTTAGGGGAGCCTACATATTACTACTAAATTTTTTAAATTGGATTACTTAGGGGGAGCCTACATTTTACTACTAAATTTTGAAAATTGGATTACTAAGGGGAGCCTACATATTACTACTAAATTTTTTAAATTGGATTACTTAGGGGGAGCCTACATTTTACTACTAAATTTTGAAAATTGGATTACTAAGGGGAGCCTACATATTACTACTAAATTTTTTAAATTGGATTACTTAGGGGGAGCCTACATTTTACTACTAAATTTTGAAAATTGGATTACTAAGGGGAGCCTACATATTACTACTAAATTTTTTAAATTGGATTACTTAGGGGGAGCCTACATTTTACTACTAAATTTTGAAAATTGGATTACTTAGGGAGAGATTACATATTACTACTAAATTTTGTAAATTTTATTACTTAGGGGGAGCCTACATGTTACTACTAAATTTTGTATATGGGATTACTTAAGGGAGCCTTCATATTAATACTAAATTTCGTAAATTGGATTACTTAGGGGGAGCCTACATATTACTACTAAATTTTGTAAATTTGATTACTTAGGGGGAGCCTACATATTACTACTAAATTTTGAAAATTGGATTACTAAGGGGAGCCTACATATTACTACTAAATTTGTAAATTGGATTACTAAGGGGAGCCTACATGTTACTACTAAATTTTGAAAATTGGATTACTTAGGGGAGCCTACATATTACTACTAAATTTTTAAAATTGGATTACTTAGGGGAGCCTACATATTACTACTAAATTTTGTAAATTAGGTTACTTAGAGGGAGCCTACATGTTATTACTAAATTTTGTAAATTGAATTACTTATGGGAGCCTACTTATTACTATTAAATTTTGTAAATTGGCTTACTAAGGGGAGCCTACCTATTACTACTAAATTTTTAAATTGGATTACTTAGGGGAGCCTATATATTACTACTAAATTTTGTAAATTGGATTACTTAGGGGGAGCCTACATATTACTATTAAATTTTGAAAATTGTATTACTTAGGGGAAGCCTACATGTTATTACTGTTTTCGTAAATTGGATTACTTAGGGGAGCCTACATATTACTACTAAATTTTTTAAATTGGATTACTTAGGGGGAGCCTACATTTTACTACTAAATTTTGAAAATTGGATTACTAAGGGGAGCCTACATATTACTACTAAATTTGTTAAATTGGATTACTTAGGGGGAGCCTACATTTTACTACTAAATTTTGAAAATTGGATTACTAAGGGGAGCCTACATATTACTACTAAATTTTTTAAATTGGATTACTTAGGGGGAGCCTACATTTTACTACTAAATTTTGAAAATTGGATTACTTAGGGAGAGCCTACATATTACTACTAAATTTTGTAAATTTGATTACTTAGGGGGAGCCTACATGTTACTACTAAATTTTGTATATGGGATTACTTAGGGGAGCCTTCATATTAAAACTAAATTTCGTAAATTGGATTACTTAGGGGGAGCCTACATATTACTACTAAATTTTGTAAATTTGATTACTTAGGGGGAGCCTACATATTACTACTAAATTTTGAAAATTGGATTACTAAGGGGAGCCTACATATTACTACTAAATTTTTAAAATTGGATTACTAAGGGGAGCCTACATGTTACTACTAAATTTTGAAAATTGGATTACTTAGGGGAGCCTACATATTACTACTAAATTTTTAAAATTGGATTACTTAGGGGAGCCTACATATTACTACTAAATTTTGTAAATTGGGTTACTTAGAGGGAGCCTACATGTTATTACTAAATTTTGTAAATTGGATTACTAAGGGGGAGCCTACTTATTACTATTAAATTTTGTAAATTGGATTACTTAGGGGAGACTACATATTACTACTAAATTGTGTAAATTGGATTACTTAGGGGACCCTACATATTACTACTAAATTTTGTAAATTGGGTTACTTAGGGGAGCCTACATATTACTAGTGAATTTTGTAAATTTGGTTACTTAGGGGAACCTACATATTACTACTAAATTTTGTAAATTGGGTTACTTAGAGGGAGCCTACATGTTATTACTAAATTTTGTAAATTGAATTACTTAGGGGAGCCTACTTATAACTATTAAATTTTGTAAATTGGATTACTTAGGGGAGACTACATATTACTACTAAATTGTGTAAATTGGATTACTTAGGGGAGCCTACATATTACTACTAAATTTTGTAAATTGGATTACTAAGGGGAGCCTACATATTACTATTAAATTTTGTCAATTGGATTACTCAGGGGGAGCTTACATATTACTACTAAATTTTGTAAATTGGATTACTTAGGGGGAGCCTACATGTTATTACTAAATTTTGTAAATTGGATTACTTAGGGGAGCCTACATATTGCTACTAAATTTTGTAACTTGGATTACTTAGGGGGAGCCTACATATTACTACTAAATTTTGTAAATTGGATTACTTAGGGAGAGCCTATATATTACTACTAAATTTTGTTAATTGGATTACTTAGGGGGAGCCTACATGTTACTACTAAATTTTGTAAATTGGATTACTTAGGGGAGCCTACATATTACTACTAAATTTCGTAAATTGGATTACTTAGGGGAGCCTACATATTGCTACTAAATTTTGAAAATTGGATTACTAAGGGGAGCCTACATATTACTTCTAAATTTTGAAAATTGGATTACTTAGGGGAGCCTACATGTTACTACTAAATTTTTAAAATTGGATTACTTAGGGGAGCCTACATATTACTACTAAATTTTTAAAATTGAATTACTTAGGGGAGCCTACTTATTACTATTAAATTTTGTAAATTGGATTACTTAGGGGGAGCCTACATATTGCTACTAAATTTTGTAAATTGTATTACTTAGGGGAAGCCTACATGTTATTACTATTTTCGTAAATTGGATTACTTAGGGGAGCCTACATATTACTACTAAATTTTGTAAATTGGATTACTTAGGGGAAGCCTACATTTTACTACTAAATTTTGAAAATTGGATTACTAAGGGGAGCCTACATATTACTACTAAATTTTTAAATTGGATTACTTAGGGGAGCCTACATATTTCTACTAAATTTTGTAAATTGGATTACTTAGGGGGAGCCTACATATTGCTACTAAATTTTGTAAATTGTATTACTTAGGGGAAGCCTACATGTTATTACTATTTTCGTAAATTGGATTACTTAGGGGAGCCTACATATTACTACTAAATTTTGTAAATTGGATTACTTAGGGGGAGCCTACATTTTACTACTAAATTTTGAAAATTGGATTACTAAGGGGAGCCTACATATTACTACTAAATTTTTTAAATTGGATTACTAAGGGGAGCCTACATATTACTACTAAATTTTTTAAATTGGATTACTTAGGGGGAGCCTACATTTTACTACTAAATTTTGAAAATTGGATTACTAAGGGGAGCCTACATATTACTACTAAATTTTTTAAATTGGATTACTTAGGGGGAGCCTACATTTTACTACTAAATTTTTAAAATTGGATTACTTAGGGAGAGATTACATATTACTACTAAATTTTGTAAATTTGATTACTTAGGGGGAGCCTACATGTTACTACTAAATTTTGTATATGGGATTACTTAGGGGAGCCTTCATATTAATACTAAATTTCGTAAATTGGATTACTTAGGGGGAGCCTACATATTACTACTAAATTTTGTAAATTTGATTACTTAGGGGGAGCCTACATATTACTACTACATTTTGAAAATTGGATTACTAAGGGGAGCCTACATGTTACTACTAAATTTTGAAAATTGGATTACTTAGGGGAGCCTACATATTACTACTAAATTTTTAAAATTGGATTACTTAGGGGAGCCTACATATTACTACTAAATTTTGTAAATTGGGTTACTTAGAGGGAGCCTACATGTTATTACTAAATTTTGTAAATTGAATTACTTAGGGGAGCCTACTTATTACTATATCATTTTGTAAATTGGATTACTAAGGGGAGCCTACCTATTACTACTAAATTTTTAAATTGGATTACTTAGGGGAGCCTATATATTACTACTAAATTTTGTAAATTGGATTACTTAGGGGGAGCCTACATATTACTATTAAATTTTGAAAATTGTATTACTTAGGGGAAGCCTACATGTTATTACTATTTTCGTAAATTGGATTACTTAGGGGAGCCTACATATTACTACTAAATTTTTTAAATTGGATTACTTAGGGGGAGCCTACATTTTACTACTAAATTTTGAAAATTGGATTACTAAGGGGAGCCTACATATTACTACTAAATTTTGTAAATTTGATTACTTAGGGGGAGCCTACATATTACTACTAAATTTTGAAAATTGGATTACTAAGGGGAGCCTACATATTACTACTAAATTTTTAAAATTGGATTACTAAGGGGAGCCTACATGTTACTACTAAATTTTGAAAATTGGATTACTTAGGGGAGCCTACATATTACTACTAAATTTTTAAAATTGGATTACTTAGGGGAGCCTACATATTACTACTAAATTTTGTAAATTGGGTTACTTAGAGGGAGCCTACATGTTATTACTAAATTTTGTAAATTGAATTACTTAGGGGAGCTTACTTATTACTATTAAATTTTGTAAATTGGATTACTAAGGGGGAGCCTACATATTGCTACTAAATTTTGTAAATTGGATTACTTAGGGGAAGCCTACATGTTATTACTATTTTGGTAAATTGGATTACTTAGGGGAGCCTACATATTACTACTAAATTTTTAAAATTGGATTACTAAGGGGAGCCTACATGTTACTACTAAATTTTGAAAATTGGATTACTTAGGGGAGCCTACATATTACTACTAAATTTTTAAAATTGGATTACTTAGGGGAGCCTACATATTACTACTAAATTTTGTAAATTGGGTTACTTAGAGGGAGCCTACATGTTATTACTAAATTTTGTAAATTGAATTACTTAGGGGAGCCTACTTATTACTATTAAATTTTGTAAATTGGATTACTTAGGGGGAGCCTACATATTGCTACTAAATTTTGTAAATTGGATTACTTAGGGGAAGCCTACATGTTATTACTATTTTTGTAAATTGTATTACTTAGGGGAGCCTACATATTACTACTAAATTTTGTAAATTGGATTACTTAGGGGGAGCCTACATTTTACTACTAAATTTTTTAAAATTGGATTACTAAGGGGAGCCTACATATTACTACTAAATTTTTAAATTGGATTACTTAGGGGAGCCTACATATTTCTACTAAATTTTGTAAATTGGATTACTTAGGGGGAGCCTACATATTACTACTAAATTTTTTAAATTGTATTACTTAGGGGAAGCCTACATGTTATTACTATTTTCGTAAATTGGATTACTTAGGGGAGCCTACATATTACTACTAAATTTTTTAAATTGGATTACTTAGGGGAAGCCTACATGTTATTACTATTTTCGTAAATTGGATTACTTAGGGGAGCCTACATATTACTACTAAATTTTTTAAATTGGATTACTTAGGGGGAGCCTACATTTTACTACTAAATTTTGAAAATTGGATTACTAAGGGGAGCCTACATATTACTACTAAATTTTTTAAATTGTATTACTTAGGGGGAGCCTACATTTTACTACTAAATTTTGTAAATTGGATTACTTAGGGGAGCCTACATATTACTACTAAATTTTGTAAATTGTATTACTTAGGGGAAGCCTACATGTTATTACTATTTTCGTAAATTGGATTACTTAGGGGAGCCTACATATTACTACTAAATTTTTTAAATTGGATTACTTAGGGGGAGCCTACATTTTACTACTAAATTTTGAAAAATTTGATTACTAAGGGGAGCCTACATATTACTACTAAATTTTTTAAATTGGATTACTTAGGGGGAGCCTACATTTTACTACTAAATTTTGAAAATTGGATTACTAAGGGGAGCCTACATATTACTACTAAATTTTTTAAATTGGATTACTTAGGGGGAGCCTACATTTTACTACTAAATTTTGAAAATTGGATTACTAAGGGGAGCCTACATATTACTACTAAATTTTTTAAATTGGATTACTTAGGGGGAGCCTACATTTTACTACTAAATTTTGAAAATTGGATTACTTAGGGAGAGATTACATATTACTACTAAATTTTGTAAATTTGATTACTTAGGGGGAGCCTACATGTTACTACTAAATTTTGTATATGGGATTTCTTAGGGGAGCCTTCATATTAATACTAAATTTCGTAAATTGGATAACTTAGGGGGAGCCTACATATTACTACTAAATTTTGTAAATTTGATTACTTAGGGGGAGCCTACATATTACTACTAAATTTTGAAAATTGGATTACTAAGGGGAGCCTACATATTACTACTGAATTTTTAAAATTGGATTACTAAGGGGAGCCTACATGTTACTACTAAATTTTGAAAATTGGATTACTTAGGGGAGCCTACATATTGCTACTAAATTTTTAAAATTGGATTACTTAGGGGAGCCTACATATTACTACTAAATTTTGTAAATTGGGTTACTTAGAGGGAGCCTACATGTTATTACTAAATTTTGTAAATTGAATTACTTAGGGGAGCCTACTTATTACTATTAAATTTTGTAAATTGGATTACTAAGGGGGAGCCTACATATTGCTACTAAATTTTGTAAATTGGATTACTTAGGGGAAGCCTACATGTTATTACTATTTTTGTAAATTGGATTACTTAGGGGAGCCTACATATTACTACTAAATTTTTAAAATTGGATTACTAAGGGGAGCCTACATGTTACTACTAAATTTTGAAAATTGGATTACTTAGGGGAGCCTACATATTACTACTAAATTTTTAAAATTGGATTACTTAGGGGAGCCTACATATTACTACTAAATTTTGTAAATTGGGTTACTTAGAGGGAGCCTACATGTTATTACTAAATTTTGTAAATTGTATTACTTAGGGGAAGCCTACATGTTATTACTATTTTCGTAAATTGGATTACTTAGGGGAGCCTACATATTACTACTAAAGTTTTTAAATTGGATTACTTAGGGGGAGCCTACATTTTACTACTAAATTTTGAAAATTGGATTACTAAGGGGAGCCTACATATTACTACTAAATTTTTTAAATTGGATTACTTAGGGGGAGCCTACATTTTACTACTAAATTTTGAAAATTGGATTACTAAGGGGAGCCTATATATTACTACTACATTTTTTAAATTGGATTACTTAGGGGGAGCCTACATTTTACTACTAAATTTTGAAAATTGGATTACTAAGGGGAGCCTACATATTACTACTAAATTTTTTAAATTGGATTACTTAGGGGGAGCCTACATTTTACTACTAAATTTTGAAAATTGGATTACTTAGGGAGAGATTACATATTACTACTAAATTTTGTAAATTTGATTACTTAGGGGGAGCCTACATGTTACTACTAAATTTTGTATATGGGATTTCTTAGGGGAGCCTTCATATTAATACTAAATTTCGTAAATTGGATTACTTAGGGGGAGCCTACATATTACTACTAAATTTTGTAAATTTGATTACTTAGGGGGAGCCTACATATTACTACTAAATTTTGAAAATTGGATTACTAAGGGGAGCCTACATATTACTACTAAATTTTTAAAATTGGATTACTAAGGGGAGCCTACATGTTACTACTAAATTTTGAAAATTGGATTACTTAGGGGAGCCTACATATTACTACAAAATTTTTAAAATTGGATTACTTAGGGGAGCCTACATATTACTACTAAATTTTGTAAATTGGGTTACTTAGAGGGAGCCTACATGTTATTACTAAATTTTGTAAATTGAATTACTTAGGGGAGCCTACTTATTACTATTAAATTTTGTAAATTGGATTACTAAGGGGGAGCCTACATATTGCTACTAAATTTTGTAAATTGGATTACTTAGGGGAAGCCTACATGTTATTACTATTTTTGTAAATTGGATTACTTAGGGGAGCCTACATATTACTACTAAATTTTTAAAATTGGATTACTAAGGGGAGCCTACATGTTACTACTAAATTTTTAAAATTGGATTACTTAGGGGAGCCTACATATTACTACTTAATTTTTAAAATTGGATTACTTAGGGGAGCCTACATATTACTACTAAATTTTGTAAATTGGGTTACTTAGAGGGAGCCTACATGTTATTACTAAATTTTGTAAATTGGATTACTTAGGGGAGCCTACATATTACTACTAAAGTTTTTAAATTGGATTACTTAGGGGGAGCCTACATTTTACTACTAAATTTTGAAAATTGGATTACTAAGGGGAGCCTACATATTACTACTAAATTTTTTAAATTGGATTACTTAGGGGGAGCCTACATTTTACTACTAAATTTTGAAAATTGGATTACTAAGGGGAGCCTACATATTACTACTACATTTTTTAAATTGGATTACTTAGGGGGAGCCTACATTTTACTACTAAATTTTGAAAATTGGATTACTAAGGGGGGCCTACATATTACTACTAAATTTTTTAAATTGGATTACTTAGGGGGAGCCTACATTTTACTACTAAATTTTGAAAATTGGATTACTTAGGGAGAGATTACATATTACTACTAAATTTTGTAAATTTGATTACTTAGGGGGAGCCTACATGTTACTACTAAATTTTGTATATGGGATTTCTTAGGGGAGCCTTCATATTAATACTAAATTTCGTAAATTGGATTACTTAGGGGGAGCCTACATATTACTACTAAATTTTGTAAATTTAATTACTTAGGGGGAGCCTACATATTACTACTAAATTTTGAAAATTGGATTACTAAGGGGAGCCTACATATTACTACTAAATTTTTAAAATTGGATTACTAAGGGGAGCCTACATGTTACTACTAAATTTTGAAAATTGGATTACTTAGGGGAGCCTACATATTACTACTAAATTTTTAAAATTGGATTACTTAGGGGAGCCTACATATTACTACTAAATTTTGTAAATTGGGTTACTTAGAGGGAGCCTACATGTTATTACTAAATTTTGTAAATTGAATTACTTAGGGGAGCCTACTTATTACTATTAAATTTTGTAAATTGGATTACTAAGGGGGAGCCTACATATTGCTACTAAATTTTGTAAATTGGATTACTTAGGGGAAGCCTACATGTTATTACTATTTTTGTAAATTGGATTACTTAGGGGAGCCTACATATTACTACTAAATTTTTAAAATTGGATTACTAAGGGGAGCCTACATGTTACTACTAAATTTTGAAAATTGGATTACTTAGGGGAGCCTACATATTACTACTAAATTTTTAAAATTGGATTACTTAGGGGAGCCTACATATTACTACTAAATTTTGTAAATTGGGTTACTTAGAGGGAGCCTACATGTTATTACTAAATTTTGTAAATTGAATTACTTAGGGGAGCCTACTTATTACTATTAAATTTTGTAAATTAGATTACTTAGGGGGAGCCTACATATGGCTACTAAATTTTGTAAATTGGATTACTTAGGGGAAGCCTACATGTTATTACTATTTTTGTAAATTGTATTACTTAGGGGAGCCTACATATTACTACTAAATTTTGTAAATTGGATTACTTAGGGGGAGCCTACATTTTACTACTAAATTTTTTAAAATTGGATTACTAAGGGGAGCCTACATATTACTACTAAATTTTTAAATTGGATTACTTAGGGGAGCCTACATATTTCTACTAAATTTTGTAAATTGGATTACTTAGGGGGAGCCTACATATTGCTACTAAATTTTGTAAATTGTATTACTTAGGGGAAGCCTACATGTTATTACTATTTTCGTAAATTGGATTACTTAGGGGAGCCTACATATTACTACTAAATTTTTTAAATTGGATTACTTAGGGGGAGCCTACATTTTACTACTTAATTTTGAAAATTGGATTACTAAGGGGAGCCTACATATTACTACTAAATTTTTTAAATTGGATTACTTAGGGGGAGCCTACATTTTACTACTAAATTTTGAAAATTGGATTACTAAGGGGAGCCTACATATTACTACTAAATTTTTTAAATTGGATTACTTAGGGGGAGCCTACATTTTACTACTAAATTTTGAAAATTGCATTACTAAGGGGAGCCTACATATTACTACTAAATTTTTTAAATTGGATTACTTAGGGGGAGCCTACATTTTACTACTAAATTTTGAAAATTGGATTACTTAGGGAGAGATTACATATTACTACTAAATTTTGTAAATTTGATTACTTAGGGGGAGCCTACATGTTACTACTAAATTTTGTATATGGGATTACTTAAGGGAGCCTTCATATTAATACTAAATTTCGTAAACTGGATTACTTAGGGGGAGCCTACATATTACTACTAAATTTTGTAAATTTGATTACTTAGGGGGAGCCTACATATTACTACTAAATTTTGAAAATTGGATTACTAAGGGGAGCCTACATATTACTACTAAATTTTTAAAATTGGATTACTAAGGGGAGCCTACATGTTACTACTAAATTTTTAAATTGGATTACTTAGGGGAGCCTACATATTACTACTAAATTTTTAAAATTGGATTACTTAGGGGAGCCTACATATTACTACTAAATTTTGTAAATTGGGTTACTTAGAGGGAGCCTACATGTTATTACTAAATTTTGTAAATTGAATTACTTATGGGAGCCTACTTATTACTATTAAATTTTGTAAATTGGATTACTAAGGGGAGCCTACCTATTAGTACTAAATTTTTAAATTGGATTACTTAGGGGAGCCTATATATTACTACTAAATTTTGTAAATTGGATTACTTAGGGGGAGCCTACATATTACTATTAAATTTTGAAAATTGTATTACTTAGGGGAAGCCTACATGTTACTACTAAATTTGTTAAATTGGATTACTTAGGGGGAGCCTACATTTTACTACTAAATTTTGAAAATTGGATTACTAAGGGGAGCCTACATATTACTACTAAATTTTTTAAATTGGATTACTTAGGGGGAGCCTACATTTTACTACTAAATTTTGAAAATTGGATTACTTAGGGAGAGCCTACATATTACTACTAAATTTTGTAAATTTGATTACTTAGGGGGAGCCTACATGTTACTACTAAATTTTGTATATGGGATTACTTAGGGGAGCCTTCATATTAATACTAAATTTCGTAAATTGGATTACTTAGGGGGAGCCTACATATTACTACTAAATTTTGTAAATTTGATTACTTAGGGGGAGCCTACATATTACTACTAAATTTTGAAAATTGGATTACTAAGGGGAGCCTACATATTACTACTAAATTTTTAAAATTGGATTACTAAGGGGAGCCTACATGTTACTACTAAATTTTGAAAATTGGATTACTTAGGGGAGCCTACATATTACTACTAAATTTTTAAAATTGGATTACTTAGGGGAGCCTACATATTACTACTAAATTTTGTAAATTGGGTTACTTAGAGGGAGCCTACATGTTATTACTAAATTTTGTAAATTGAATTACTTAGGGGAGCCTACTTATTACTATTAAATTTTGTAAATTGGATTACTTAGGGGAGACTACATATTTCTACTAAATTGTGTAAATTGGATTACTTAGGGGACCCTACATATTACTACTAAATTTTGTAAATTGGGTTACTTAGGGGAGCCTACATATTACTAGTGAAGTTTGTAAATTTGGTTACTTAGGGGAACCTACATATTACTACTAAATTTTGTAAATTGGGTTACTTAGAGGGAGCCTACATGTTATTACTAAATTTTGTAAATTGAATTACTTAGGGGAGCCTACTTATTACTATTAAATTTTGTAAATTGGATTACTTAGGGGAGACTACATATTACTACTAAATTTTGTAAATTGGATTACTTAGGGGACCCTACATATTACTACTAAATTTTGTAAATTGGGTTACTTAGGGGAGCCTACATATTACTACTAAATTTTGTAAATTGGGTTACTTAGGGGAACCTACATATTACTACTAAATTTTGTAAATTTGGTTACTTAGGGGAGCCTACATATTACTACTAAATTTTGTAAATTGGGTTACTTAGGGGAGCCTACATATTACTACTAAATTTTGAAAATTGGATTACTTAGGGGAACCTACATATTACTACTAAATTTTGTAAATTGGATAACTTAGGGAAGCCTACATATTACTACTAAATTTTGTAAATTGGATTACTTAGGGGAGCCTACATATTACTACTTAACTCTACTCATGTATTGGGCACTTTTAAAGTAAATACTAAATGTACATATGACTCGGAAGAATAAAAAAAATTATGAAACAATTTTAATTTTCCCTGCAGTCACTTTCCCACAGAAGTGACGTTTCTTGATTGTTTCTGCTCTATCGTTATTTTCATGGCAAGTGCTCGCCTGAGCTCCAATCTATGCTCTCCCGTGCCAGATTTTCACGAAAAAAACTCTTTTCTAGCTCAAATCACTATCAATGATTTCTCTTGCTCTTTATCTGTGCCTAAACCTAAATGTAGATTTCACAAACAAAGCCTTATTCTTAGAAACTGCACGCCCGTGGAACTCTCTCTATGAGGTACTATTCATAACCCTTTTAATTTCAGTGCAAGATTTAAAATGGTCCTTTAATGACATACGCTACATTAATTGATTTTCTCTTGCCGAAGTTCTGCGGGGTCTGCCAGTTTTAAAAGCATTAACTATTTTGCCAATATCATTGCAGGATGTAATAACCCTGCCTACAATACTCTTGGAAGGTTTCACTTTCTCTGAAATCTCTCTTATGGTGTGCTTGTCCTTGTGTAGCTTCACAATAGCTTGTTCCACAGAGTAATCAAGTTTTTGACGTTTCGCCATGGTACCAGCTGATGCAACGTTTACAAATAACTAAAGAAGACATATTCTTTAGAGGAAATCAAAAAAGTCGAATATAGCATACTGTTGACATTGTTTTTCTCAACTTAGTCCTTTCTTTTGGACGTTCCTATTGTGAAAATAAATAAATAATTGTTGTAATTCTTTTTCTATCCTGTGCAAATGATTCAAATTTTAGTATGTTATTTTGAATGATAACGACTATCAGCTGTCAAAATTTCAGCTTTTCACAGATAACAAATATTAGGTTTTAAAATGTTGTCCCTTAGTTTTGGACGTTACTGTATATGCATATAAATATATACGCATATATATATATATATATATATATATATATATATATATATATATATATGTACGTACGCATATATACATATAAACACATATATATACACACATACATATATATACACACACATATATGCATATATATACATATATGCACACATGTATATACACACATATATACACACATATATATACACACAAAAACACACATTATATATATATATATATATATATATATATATATATATATATATATATATATATTAACGCTGCGGGATTACAACTGACAGTTGCACAAAACAACGCGATCAGAACAAACTGCAAATTAGCAAAGATAGACATGGCTAAGGAAAACAGCAAATGTAGACTATGTGTACATAAGGTTATTAAAATGCAATTAGTTAATAGATTTTTTATTATAAGCCTTAAATGACAATAGCCTTACAGATCGAGTAGAAAAATGAAATAATGTTCACTAATAATTAGAAATATCAATTATTATCTTAAAGGTTTCAATTAAATCGCCTTTTATTCATTCTTAAAGTGGTTAATCCTAATTTGTTTAATCTTTTCTTGTAGCAGATTTTTTTTCATATGTCGGCTATCTTTGTATTTTCAGACTTCAGAAAAACCATGTTTCTTTTGTTGCTTGAAATTATCGACCTCTTTACAGAATTAGATATAGCATTATTGAAGCGGTTTGTTTACACTGCAATTTGTCATTCGAAATACTTTAAGGGGTCTTTTTACAGTGCGCCTTTTGTCTTCCCATAACATATTACGTTTTGTCCGTGGTCCGTTAAATGTCGAAATACAATACCTACCGTAAACTATTCATTTCGTTAGCTTAATTGATCTGTTTTACGCCGTATAATGTTTATCTTCTATTTTTCCCAACTATGAGGTTACAGCAATGCCGGATCAGGGAACACGCTGTTATGAAATACGCAACTTTTCATTATGTAAACTCATTGCGCAAGTACATTTGCAAATACACTTGTAAAGAGTATTAATTTTCGCTTGAGACAGACCGATGTCAATTTCTGTTGGTACAGTTTAGATTACACAATTCTCCATCCATGAGTAAACTAGCAACTTGGGTTAAATGAATGATACACACTGAATCGCATATAATATCAATTGCATTGCGATATTAAATAAATCGATGAATGTTAGGAACTTTCGACTTTTGTTTTGTTTAAATAAAAATACACACACATACACACACACATATATATATAATTTCAAATACATTAACTACATGAACTTAAAACCAATATTTTGCAGAAGTGCTTAACACAAAGCAGCACATTTAAAAATAAAATTATGTAGATATTAGAAAGAGTCTACATAGCTCAACCAGCATTTTCGACCATGACACTTTAATACGGACTCTATATATATATATTACAAAATTTTGTTGAAATTTAAAGACTTACATTTTTCTTTTATATAACTCTTGTTTATTTCATCCTGGATCTCTTCATTACACCAGTTTCCTTAATGGGATGACAATTCTATGATTTTAGGTTTTCATAGAAATTTTCTTTCTCATCAACCCTTCAGATGTGATTTCCATCCGATGTTACGAACAAAAAGTTAATTTTGTACATGATAAACCTAGTGCGTTCGTTTGGGGAAAAGAAATTCAGTCCCCACGTTGTTACAGGTCGGCCATCTTGGGTATCGTACAAACCAAAATTCTTGTTTTAAACGTTTTTTTCGTATTTTTTTATATTAGTCTTAATTTCCAATTTTTTCTATTATTTATCCTTTCCTATGTTTCTATAATTTTTATTATTACATTTATGCGTATTTATTCTTATATTCATTTTGTTTGGTTTTGAATTACACTTGATTAGTTAAGCTCATTGTTTCAAGGGAAGCCACTCTCATGGGATATATTTTTATTACTAAAGTTACTTCCCTTACATCTTTTTCGTTATCTTTATTATACTTTTGGTGGTTTGTTCATGTTTTTCATTTAATTGTCTTTTCTTTTTCATTTATTTATTTTAAATCATATTTACCCAGTTTTTTATACTCTTATGTTCTATTATGTTGTTATATTTATGTCGACATTATTCTTACATAGTTGATTGATCTATGTTTTTCATTTTTTTGTAGGTTATTTGCCCTACATTTCCGTTTATGTTGTTGTTTTTAATCTGGTTTAATGCGGTAAATTAAGTATCGATTTCTGTGCAGACATCCGTGAATTACATCTTGTCGTCTGTTTAATATTTTTTCTTATGATATTAGTATATGGTGTGCTTCTAGTATGCAAAGGTCACATCTTTTTAATTTGCCTGGTTTATATTTTTTCGCTCTACCTACTATGGGCCATCTTAATTTATATTGAATTTTATTTTTCTTTAATTCCTTAACCCATACTGCTAATGTGGTTGAGTTTTTCTTAGTTTTTTTTCTTGTTATTTTCGTTATTGCTATTGGTTCAGTTGCTATCTTCATTATTGTTCTTGTCTCTATTATTGTTATCATCTCTTCAATTTTTATCTACATTGTTGTTGTTTTCGTTACTTGTACTGTTATTTCTTTCTCAGTGTCTTGTTTAAACGATGTTAGGTGATTTCCGTTTGTTCCATCATGGAAAGAGAACTTATGCTTGTTGTCTTCCCGTTCTATATGTGCATTCATGTCACCTCCGATAACCAATAAATTATGTTTGGGGATTGAGCGCACTATTGCTGACAGTTCATCGTAGAAATTCAGGATCTCTTGCTTATCACTGACGTTGGTAGGGCTGTAGCAACAAATAACAGTAGTAGCAGGATTACTACTGAAGGTAGCAAGAATTATCCTTTGTGTTATCTTCTCAGGACTGTTCAATGATTTCAATGCTCGAGGGCTAAGCAGAAGTCCAACTCCCCCAATGTTACTATTTGTCGAATTTTTCCATGCTGACGCTGATACCAATGTCCAGCTGTTACCAATTTCATGCTAATTTATGTCCATGTCGTTGTGGAAGAGACAGTGCTCTTGAATACACACAATATCGATATCGTGTTCTTTGGATGAAGCAACAAGTTCTGATATTTGAGATGTGGGTTTTAAGTGTCCGTATATTAAAGGTGGATATTTTGATGGTATGTCTACATTTTGCTAGCTTGGGTTTTGGTGCTGTAGTAAACTTGTCGATAGCTGTGGTCAGTGCCGGCACACCAAGTAGCGACCCTTGGTTACCCATGTGGCGGTCGATGCGGTATGGAATTCTGGTTTGATTTAGAATCTTATTGGATCTTTCGATAGCTCGGATAATATCACCTGTGTGAGCTACGTCTACAGGCGAATCGCAATAATTTCTCAATTAGACTAGTTGAACCTGACCGTTGATCTCTTAATGATTATTCCGTTCAGCGTCTTTTGTGCCCTGCCATTGACTGATTCTTTAATTCTTCCGCCAAGGCGCATAACTGTCATACTGCTCCCCATGAGGTTACCAGGGCCCATTTACCAGTTCAGGTTCTACATCAGTCTTCCGTTATGAGTGGTCCTACGTGATTACCGCATAAGTTCTCTTTCCATGATGGAACAAACCGAAATGGAGAGTATCTATTAACTTTTCTCCTTGAAAACAACCTACAATGCATGAATACCCGTTTTCAGAAAAGACCCGGTAAGCTCTGGACCCATCAATCCCCAAATGGAGACAAGGCACAACTGGACTATATTTTTATGAATAAGAAGTGGATTAATAGCTGTCATAACTGTGAAGCTTATAGCAGTTTCTATGGTGTGTCTACTGATCATAGGATTGTAACCTCTAAGTTGAAGTTAAGTCTACGAGCGAAAAAAACTAAAAAATCATCTAGACAGCCCTACAACTGGTCAACGTTGTCACATGACAATCAGATCAAACAGAGATTCATCTTCGAACTGCGAAACAGATTTGATGCTTTACAAGTACAAGAGCAGGAACCAATACCACCTATGAAAACTTTGTTAGATCGCACCAAAAAGCAGCAAAGAAGTGTATACCCCTGAAGCCCAAGGTAAAGCGAAAAGTACCGTGGGAAAATGACAAAATGATATTAAAACGAGAAAAGTTAAAAAACATAATCAAAAGCAACATAAATACCCACCTCAACAGAATACAAAATTAAGGAAGCAGGCGCTTCAAGAGCTTAGTATGATGTACCTATCAGAAGAACAGAAGTATGTTCAAGAACAAATAGACCTAATCCAGAATGCAGCAGATAACAAACAATCCTATCTGGCTTGGCAAGTAGGAAATGAGATATCTGGGCACAAACGACCTGTCAAAATTAAGTTAAAGGCAAACACTCCGGAAAATGCATGTTCGAAATGGAAAGCACATTTTGAAAAGCTACTCGGAAACAAAACAGAAGTAACAGACCAACACATTCAGCCGATTGTTGTACAGGAACTCGATATTGAGAAGGGTGATTTTACAATGGAGGAACTTCTAAATGTACTAAAGAAGACCAAGAATCGTAAAGCTGCAGGCTTAGATAACATACCTCCTGAAGTATGGAAGACAGGTGGTTTCAATGACATACTTCTTAATCCATGCAATTCTGTATATAATCAAAAAAATATTAATATATGGAGAGAAGGATGCATACTTCCCTTCCCCAAGAAGGGTGACCTAAGCATACCAAGCAACTACAGAGGAATAACACTCACTCCAATTGCATCAAAAATCTACAATGCCATGCTTCTCAACAGTATCCAACCAAAGATCAAAGAAGTGCCCAGGAAGGACCAAAATTGATTTAGAGAGAATCGCTCTACTACTACTACTCAAATACTTACTGTTAGGAAACTGATTGAAGGAGTCAAAGCAAAAAACATTGAGGCAGTCATGATCTTTGTAGATTTCTCCAAAGCATTCGACTCTGTACATAGAGGGAAAATGGCCAGCATATTAAAAGCATATGGCATTCCAAATTAAGTCATTAATGCTATCATGATGCTATATGAGCACACTCGAGCAATGGTCAGGTCCCCAGATGGGGACACTGAATTTTTCCACATCCGCACTGGGGTTCTACAAGGAGATACTCTTGCCCCTTTTCTTTTCATTGTCTGTCTTGACTTTGTACTTCGCACCTCTGTTGATATACACAACATGCTAGGCTTCACCCTAAATGAATCCAGAAACAGACGTCATCAATCAGCACACATAACTGATGCAGATTACGCAGACGATATTGCTTTGTTCGCGAACAACACTGCTGATGCGCAAACACTGTTACGTAAGCTAGAAAAGTCTGCAAATGACATTGGTCTCCACATAAATGCGGATAAGACAAAGTTTATGACTTTCAATGTGAAGGGAGAGATCAGGGCTTTGGTTAGATCAATACTGAAAGAAGTCGCTGAGTTTACGTATCTGGGCAGCAACATAGTTTCCACATAGTTTCAAAAGCATGGACTGCATTGGATAGGCTACATTCAGTATGGACATCGAGATTGGCTGACAAACTGAAAAGGCAGTTCTTCAGGGCAGTGGTAGAGTCTGCCCTTGTTTACGGTGCTACAACCTGGACACTCATCAAAAGATTGGAAAGAAAACTAGACGCCACATACACCCGTATGCTAAGAACAATGTTAAATATATCTTGGTAAAATCATCCCACGAAGCAGCAACTTTATGGCAATCTACCTGCCATATCTAATACCATCAGATAAAGACGCCTACGATTTGCCGGTCATTGTCTGAGGAGCAAGCATGAATTGATGAGTGATGTATTGCTATGGACTCCACGACATGGACGCGCAAGCAGAGGACGACCTAGATCCACGTACATCCAACAAATAGCACATGACGCCAACTGTGAACCCGAAGATCTCAGGCAACTGAGGGAAGACAGAAAACTCTGGTGAGGAAGAGTCACATTGGTCCGGGCAAGGAGCCCGTCATGATGATGATGATGATGATGATGATGCTGATGATGATGATGAGGTGATTACGATATATGTCCTTAAAGAAAGTTCCGGTACCCCCGAGATATACTTTAGTTTCATTATTTGTTATAATTTCACATTTATATACTATGTTTGAGGTTAAACAGTTCCTCCCAAGTGGACATTCAGTAGGGTTTCGGCAGTTACATTCTTTTTCGTTGTTAGATTCATTTTTAGTATTACTCTATTTTTCATAAATTTGTTTAATTTCGTGTTGTTGGAGCCAATTATGGTATTCGTTAAGTTAGCAAATGTTGGGAAGGATAGCTTGACAGTGTTTTTATTAATTATCTTATTTAGTTTACTACCTTGCGGGAAATTTTTGTCTATAATTACGTAAAATATATACACATTATATATACATTCAGCGTTGCTCAGTCGTAAAATACGCTTAAACATGACATTTTAATTCATGCACATTGTGTATGTATTATCATAGAATCAATCGTCCATTGATTATTATATATTACTAGAGATAATTTGTCCGGGAGACTAATTCGAATAAAAAAAAGAAATACTAATGATAATGTCGTTCATCAAATTTTGACTGTGTTTGTTTACAATATCACGTCAGCTGATATTTGGGCTTGACGATTAGTGGTCTGGAAAAGTCACTTCTGATTAATGTTTACTTTTAAAATATGCAAAGATATGATTTGCGGCGATTTTAAATATTAAGTTTTCTTTTATCGTAAATTAAAAAAACAAATAAAATGGTGAGGTACACCCGAGCTTGAACAGAGAATCATTCGATCTGTAATCGAATGCTCTGCCATTAAACTATATATCAAAATGGAAATAAATCTGTTTTTTCTTTTTTAGAATAAATGATTTGCTGAGATTTATTATCTCCCTTGGACGGTGTAACGTAAAATATTCACATGTAAAAATTCTTCTTCTGTATAAGAGAGAAAAGCTATTGTTAAGATTGTATTTTTTTTTATTTTCGATACTTACTGGATGAATTTCTGTACAAAACATATCTAAAAACGCTACCAGACATATAAATTACTTTTGTGTGAAATTTGCCAAAATAGGCTCAGACGTTTCGAAACTTATGAGGAAGAAACTCACACACACAAAGTGACTTTCGTATATATATATATATATATATATATATATATATATATATATATATATATATATATATATAGCATGACCCCCCCCACAAAAAACGGGCCCAACTCTAATTAGGCCCCGTTTCTTAGTGTTTTGTCTGAATGAAATGAAACTTTGGTCATAACTAGTTTATTATATTGAAAACATCACATCAAAACAATAGGGTCTTTGGCCTTTTTTTCTCCGTTGAC
This sequence comes from Euprymna scolopes, assembly GCF_053919585.1. Lineage (NCBI taxonomy): Eukaryota > Metazoa > Mollusca > Cephalopoda > Sepiida > Sepiolidae > Euprymna > Euprymna scolopes. The sequence continues at coordinate 31,651,146 of NC_136503.1, forward strand.
TGTAAAATGCTCAGAAAAACAATTTTTTTTGGTTACCCTGTATATATATATATATATATATATATATATATATATATATATATATATATATATATATATATCTGTATATATATATATATCTGTATATATATATATATCTGTATATATATATATATCTGCATATATATATATACATATCTGTATATATATATATATCTGTATATATATATATCTGTATATATATATCTGTATAAATATATCTGTATAAATATATATATATCTGTATATATATATCTGTATATATATATATCTCTGTATATATATATCTGTATATATATATATCTGTATATATATATGTATATATATATCTGTATATATATATCTGTATATATATATATCTGTATATATCTATCTGTATATATATATCTGTATATATATATCTGTATATATATATCTGTATATATATATATCTGTATATATATATATATCTGTATATATATATATATATATATATCTGTGTATATATATATATCTGTATATATATATATATATATATATATATATGTATGTATATATATATGTATATATATTGGGATGATTAATCGGAATCGGAATGGGGCACCGTATAAATTGGAACTTTTGGATTATCGCAATCGATATCGGAATCGGCAATATGTTTGCCTATTTTCTGATGCCCAAAACGTTTATTTAAGTTACTTTTTTATTTGATTGTTTTCACCGTAAAATATTTCATTGCTGGTAAAATGTATCAAAATTTAATAATGAAATAAAATGTATTTATTAGTTTTAAACTACCAGTAAAAGTAACATCTATAGATCATCCCCTACAAATGTATATTTATGTTTGAGAAAATATCGCCACGATTAATATGTTGTGGGTACTCAGCAAAATTAGCAACTTTATAGTCAAACATCGCAATGCCTTCGTTCAGTCTCAAGAGACAATGGATACCGTCTGTAAGGGCAGCTGTACGAGTAATTGTGAGGCAAGGATTGCACAATTTCTAACCACACTCTTCTTAATCAGCACTGCTTGAGTCCAGTGGCAAGAAGAAGTTTAGGACGACTGGAAACAAAGCCAAGATAAGAGTAGAGAACATACAGCACCTGGAATTCCCAAATGGTCACCCATTTTAGTACTGATCAGGCTTAACGTTGCTTAACTTTGGTGATCGAACGGGAACTTGTGTGTCAACATGATTATGCTGTATCCGTCAAATATGCGGATTACCCAGCGTTTACTATATATTAATATATTAATATGAATATAATAAAAATAGCCTGGGTGCCCAGCGTTGTCCGGGTGTTAGGAGATGTGTGTTGAGCACAAAAAAAAAGTGGTAGTAGGAAGGCAAGCTCGGACCCGTACCGCGAAGGAGGAAAAAAACGTGAAAGAAGTGACGTCTTTGTGGTTGCGTCCATCGCCAAACCGGAAGTGACGAAGGTTTAAATAAAGGCTAGTCAATCAAAAAGAGGGGATGACTTTCGAAAAATATCGGCGTAAAAAGCTACCCCACCTTTTTTTTTTTACACAGTGACCGCCACTTATCAAGGCCCGGAAGCCACTCAGGGATAAGGGTTATTGCAAGTACATTACGTTAGTGTGGAGATTTGATGAAGTGTTTAATTAAGGGGGCGGTTCATTAGGAATTTGTTAACATTGAACTTGAAGACATCCAAGTTGTAGTCCGGAGGGAAGCAGGCAGACGTAACAGAGTTCCACAGGCGTGAAGTTCTAAGAAAGAAGCCTTGCTCATGGAATCCGCGTTTTGATTTAGGCACATATATAGAGTGGGGGAAATTTTTCACAGTGGATTCAGCTAGACGGGTGTTTTTCGTGAAAGATTGGCGAGGGGGGACCAGAGATTAGAGTTCAGACGAGCACCTGCCATGGAAATAACGATAAAACAAGGAAAGGCTCGCAACGTCTCTTCTGTGGGAGAGAGGTTGCAGGGTAGAGAAAAGGGCACCCTATAGAAAAGTGCCCATTTGAGGGTTAAGGAATTAATATTTTTAGCCAATTTTTCGATATTTGTCGTCCGAACGATCGGGCTTCAAAACGATACTGATCTCGTGAAAATCCGTCGCTTCTGTCGAAAGTTTTAGGCAGACATACATACATACATAAATTTAAACAGACAAATGAGATTTATATTATAGACTAGCGGGGGTACCCAGCGTTGCCCGGGTGTTTCGAGGTGTGTGTGCTCTTAAATAAAAAAGGGGGGGTTAAAAAGTTTTGGTAAGTTGGTAGGATCGAGTCCGAAGCCCTGAGGAAAATAAAGTGTGAAAAAAAACATGAACCGTTCGGCCAGCCAGAATGAGTTACTGAAGATGTTTGAATTTATTTAAGTAAGAACAAAATTGACTGGTGCCCGGACGGAAGTCGTAGAGTTAACATTTTGTGCGAGCGTTACGACGACGACGACGACGACGACGACGACGACGACGACGACGACGACGACGTAAGCAATAGCTATTCAGTAGTTAACAGTTTCTGCGGAATGACCAGGTTTGTTTGTTATAAGCGAAGTAAAAAAGAAAACAGAAAAACGAACGTTACAACTTATCTGAAAAAATAAAGCGGGGGGGGGGTAATCAAAACATCGAAAAAAAACACAAAAAAACTAACGTAAGGCAAACGAACGATGTTAAATGTAAAAATCGAAAAAACAAAAAAGAAAACAGAAAAACGAACATTAAGCCCCCCCCCCCCAAACAAAAAAAAACACACGTGAAAAATAGCTTAAATAAGCCTGTTTCGATATTAAAATTTAAAAAATCGGTGGGTACCCGGGTGTTTTTGGGTGTGTGGTATGGGGTGGGGGTGTTAATGAAAACCTAAGAATAAGCGAAGTAAAAAAAAAAAAAAACAGAAAAACGAACGTTACGTGAAAAATGGCTTAAATAATATTAGTTCAATATTTAAATTTAAAAAATCGGAAAAAAAACGATAATCACCCAACGCGCTAACCAACTGAGCTAACGCGACGTACATGAAATTTAGTCAGTTCTTCAACTGCTTAAAGTAAATCAGGTCATGACGTCATCTGATGCATGCATAGAACCGGTCGTCGTCACGTCGTATTTTCCTGTAAATATTTAATCGTACCACCGCCATTAGTCGACACCGGAAGTAACCGCCCATAATTGGCTCATACAAACACAGATATGCCAATTACCTTTCCCATAGTAGAATAAAAAATAAAATCTTCATCGGGAAAGTCCGCTGCCTCCGATTTGTTGCCCGCTAATTCTTTTAGTCTGGAATTAGATCATTCGAAACGAACACTTCAAAACATTACAATATGGCATCGCTAAGACAAATATTGATTCGCCCAATATCAATTTCAGTTAATAGAAAATTAATTTCCAACATATAACAACAGCGAACGAATGTTCCACCCCTTTTACGTAACTAATGACTAATGAGTTAAACATACACAAACATACATATACTATCTAGTAATAAATGTATCTTTTTTCTTTCTTTCTTTATGCTCGTCAAAACAAACAACCTATCGTAATAAATTCATAAATTTTATTGTTTTGCATTTCTTTTTATTGGCAACTGTTATTTTCTCGGATGTTTTTATGGAGGTATTAAAGTTATTTTTTTTCAATTAGTGAACAAATATATTTTTTGTTTTGTTTGTGCATGGAAAGTTAGATTGATATTTTTACGGTTGAGCCACGGCCGCAAGTAATCGCAGTGGCCACCAACAACAACCGCAGTAAAATTTTATCGAGGGCAGAGTCCTTTAACGATTATGTTCTGGATCTGTCATGTATCCACCGGGCAACACCAGTTAACGTGTCCTGCTTGTATATTAATGTCTTGATATTAAGAGATTTATAAAGAATCACAATCAGTAATGGTGTTGGAATCATGAATTTAGTACAAAACTGATAATTGTATCGGAATCGGGGGGATTACTCTCTCTCTCTCTCTCTCTCTCTCTCTCTCTCTCTATATATATATATATATATATATATATATATATATATATATATATGCAAAACTAAAGGACAAAATATACATACATATACATCCAAAACTAAGGGACAAACACCTAATATTTGTTAAAAATAACAACTGTGAAAAGCTGAAATTTTGACAACTGGTAGTCGTTATCATCCATAATAACATACTAAAATTTGAATCATTTGAAAAGGATAGAAAAAGAATTATAACAATTATTTATTCAATTTCAAAGTAGGAACGTCCAAAAGTAAGGGACAAAATCGAGAAAAACAATGTCAGTAAGTCATTTAATAACCTGAAATCACTGCATTAACATGCTCTCTCGAATTCACTATAGTACTAATGGTAATTTAAGGGATCATCAGTTGTTTACCGTGAAACACTGTTTCGGGGATTATATATATATATATATATATATATATATATATATATATATACTTTGTGTACAGAAAGTTGTTAGATGAGACAAGTCATTGGTACCGTCGGTTTCAAGCCCGATAGTTAGGACCGTTTAAGTTACCCTTATCAAACTCTCTTCAGCCATTATTTGTCTGTCGGGTTTGAAACCGACGGTACCAATGACTTGTCTCCTCTAACAACTTTCTGTACACAAAATATAAATACGCTCTTATATTTCGGATTTTCGGTTTAATTGAGCACTCTGCTGGATTTCTTTTTCCAAAAAACTAATCATATATATATATATATATATATATATATATATATATATATATACATACATATATATACATATATATATACATATATATATATATACATACATATATATACATATATATACATATATATATATTTATATACATATATATGTCTATATATATACATATATATATTTATATATACATATATATATTTATATATATACATATATATATATTTATATATATACATACATATATATATATATATATATATATATATATATATATATATATATATATATATATATATATACGGCTTTAGAGTAAACAATAAGAGTAACAATCTTTACTACATTACAAATAATAATTTTTTAAGATAGCCAAATATGTATAGTTTCACAGATAATTGGTGTTTCTCCACATTCCTCCACTAGTATCATTTCTCATGGTGGCATTTTCTTGGTCATTGACTTCATGGGTAGCTTTTTAAACTGTAACCGGTGGCAGACAAATATATTACTTTTCACTTTATTAATGGTGTCGTCCTTTTTTAACTGTTTTTTTGTTTGTACAACAATGTGTCATTCAACTCCAAAGTTCATCCGACAGACATTGTTACATGCAGTTTATCATACAATGTGACAAAGTAACTGTCGTTTCATATGATTTATATAACCCGCGTTCTGGATCTATAACGACACGATATATCTCATGTTGCACCTCTGTATCTTTTTTAATAGTACTTTAATGGAATATGCTCTAATGACCTTATTACGCTTGTACCCCATCAACGTATATACACCCAACAAACCCGTTTAACAGTAAAATCCTACCTCTACATTGTTGAGGTCTCTAGATGGTCGAAGTCTTCTACGCTTGCTCTGAAAGATTTAAGAATTCCCTCCCTGTTTCCTGCTCTCCTGGCTGTACTAACATGCAGAAGTTTAAAATATGATGTTAACAGACGTATCACTCGTCTTCTTACATAGTTCCCAGTAGAGATAGTAGATCCCTATGTCCAAGTGGCGATTTTAGTCAGCTGTAAAGCAAGAAAACGGAAGAGAATTCCACAGGCGTACAGTTCTAAGAAGGAGGCTTTGTTTGTGAAATCTATATTTAGGTTTAGGCATAGATAAAGAGCAAGGGAAATCATTGATAGAAGAATAATAAGAGATTAGAGTTTGCAAAGATTTATGTAATTTGAACATATGAAAATTGGGCAAAAGTATTTTTCAGTAATGAAAGCAAGTTTATTTCGAAATGATGAAAAAACAAACAAACAATGTAATGAGAGATATTGGTGAAATATTAAGTGCACAGAAATTAAAAGGGTTATGAATAGTATCTCATGTGTCAGGACAGACTGTTTCTAGACAACTGCAAGAAATAGGGCCGTTTAATCGAACCCCAGGGAAGAAACCACTTTTTAGTTCGAAGAATAGGAGATTCGGGTTTGCAAACAGGTATGTAATTTGAACACATGAAAATTGGGCAAAATTATTTTTCAGTGATGAAAGCAAGTTTAATTTATTTGGAAATGATGAAAAAAAAAAACAATGTAAAGAGAGGTGTTGGTGAAAGATTAAGTGCAAAGTGTACTAAGAAAACTGTCAAGTTTGGGAGCGGAAGAGTCATGGTATTTGAAATGTTTTCTAGCCTCTTGTCCGGTTACAAACTCGTGTAAACGCGCAGATCTATAAAAACATTGCTCAAGATCATGTTGCACCAATCATAGAGAATTCAAGTTTCGATAGGGTTACCTTTATCCAAGATAATGCTCCATGTCACAAGACAAAGGTGGTAATGAGTTACCTTAGCGAGCAAGATTTCGAAATTATGGATTGTCCACCGCAAAGTCCTGACAAATCCAATAGAAAATCTTTGGAAGACTTTAGGAGTGAAAGTTACGGAAAGAAATACCACTAACATGGAGGATTTGTGGGTGAAGTTTCAAGAAGAATGGTCTAAAATTAGTATCGAGGATTGTTAAGAACTGATTTGTTCTTGTAGTCGAAGATGTGCAGTTGCCATTGAGAGCAAGGGCTCATTTACTAAATATTGATTGTACATGTATTTTTATTGTTTTTATGCTGTTTACATTGTTTTTCTCAATTTTGTCTCTTACTTTTGGACGTTTCTATTTTGAAAACAAATCAATGTTATATTTTTTTCTATCCTTTGCAAATGATTCAAATTTTAGTATGTTATTATTGATGATAACGACTACCAGTTGTCAAAATTTCAGATTTTCACAGTTGTTATTCCTAACAAATATTAGGTTTTAAAATGTTGTCCCTAAGTTTTGGACGCTATTGTATATATACACTTGCGCAATTAAAAAAAAATATATTTTTTCCAAATTTCCAAAGAAAAAAATTCAAAGTAACTCTTGACAAGTGTTTCGCACCAAAATAAAAACCGATAAATGCACATATAATTATCGGACTCATTCGTTTCTACAACTCATTACATGATTGTCATACTATTTAATGAGTTAATACTCAATAGAAAATAGTTTTTTATGCATTTTCCATAGCCATTTTGTTTCTCTAATAGATAATCAAACAACACTTTTTATTTATTAAAACGCTGTTGTAAAAACATTACACTGTGCAACACCCTAAAAAGCACAGAAGATCTGTGGCCATTTTTATATGCATAATAGCATGGAAAACCCATTCACGGCCTTCTTTTTGTCTAATTCGTAACAGATTTTCGCAAATTTTTCATTTTCAAGAATTTTATGGGAAATCTTACTGATGTGACGAAATATTCCACCAGGATATTTCAATGATGAAGCAACGTTTTAAAGGAAAATCAAACCCTAGCATGTTGGCAAGCTACTGTTTGAATATAATACTGCTGGGATATAAAAAGGGTGGATGACACTCAACACAAGAGGCTTAAAAGGACAAATGTTTTTCATTCATAATCAATAATAATAAAATATGGTTAAAATATGGTACATAAAAACAGTGATTTAACCAGAGAAATAAAGATATGATTTAGTGTAAGGATACTTCTCTTACACCGAAACAGGTCCTTTGTGACATGTACCTTTTAAACCTAGAATTTGTTATACAGTGTTAGTAGACATAGGAACATGAAATTTGTTACACATTGTTATTAGACATAGGAACATGAAATTTGTTACACAGTGTTATTAATTTAAGGTTCAAACTTATTTTAAATTCAATACTAGTTGCATATTTGTACTTCGATTAATAATGTGAACGTTATACCTGTATATTTGCAAAATAATAATAATAATAATGATATACTTATTTGATTAATTAATTTGATTTGTTTCGATTCATGATAGACATTAAATAGTAATTTAAATTTGATAGATAGTTCATTATTCTGCAATAGCAAATTAAAAACTAAAAGATAGTGCAATAATAGAAATAATAGGAAACACTATATATCAAATTACCTAAGCGATTATTATCTATATATTAATTTGCTTGTCCGTACGGTGTCACGTCATCATCATCGCAAACATTAATTAATGAAACGCGTCATCATCATCGCAAACATTAATTAATGTGAATTATCTCCCTTTATTGTTCACTCTTTATTAGTTAAAAAATCATTAACCTCTTTTATTTTCCAAAACTTCCCGAACACCAACAACAAATATATATATATATATATATATATATATATATATATATATATATATATATATATATATATATATATATATATATATATATATATATATATATATATATATATGAACTGTCTATTTATGGTTCTGGATTATTTTAAAGACAATTATTCATAGAAGGTATCGTTCCACAGTTTAAATAGTATTTTACTTACATTTTTAACGATGTCTTCTGTTTATTATTGTAGTGAATACGGAACGCTTATTCTATTTTATTCAGTAATAAATATATTTTTTACATTTAACGTTACGAGTTCGTTTTTTTTTTTTTTTACTTGTGAGTAAGCCTTACATAACAAAAAATGTTTCGAAATAAATGTTACAAAAGTCAAGAATGACTTTTGTAAATAAATCACCAAAGTCACCATTCGCAAATACACTGAGTAACACAGAGTCAAAACATATTTTACGTCTTGTTCTGTTTAGTTTTTGTTGTACGGCATATCAATCCTTTTTCGTGTTATTTAATGCCGAATCGAGTAATTTTGTAACATTTATACATCTTCACGTTGTTTACAGAGTTATTACTTATGTTTTGTTCGTTTTATTTTGCTTCTTTTACAGGCATTCATCATCTTCTAATGCCCACCGACAGGGCATTTAAAATTAAATACTATAAAAAATGGACACAACATTTTTTTTTAATATGAAATAAAACACTGTTTCATTATTTACGATTTAATTTATTTAAAGAAATATTTATTTCCTATTTAAAGATTTTCAGTATATTTTATTTAACTGAAGAAATATTTATTGTTCATACATATATTTTTTTTCATTATTTTTATTACATTGTTAGGTGAAGTTTCAGAATAGTTAACCCCTCCTCCCCATATTAAGAATGGCTTTCGGCATGATTCTTACAATAGCGGTATCAAAGTTTTTTATTTTTTTATTTTAAAACAAATTATAAGAAAAAAGATACAAGACCATTAAATTTTTTTTCATTAAATCGCTATTTACGTGAAGGTTCAAAATAGTTAACCCTTCTCCCCATAACCGTTTTTTTTTTATGCAGTAAAATACTGTTTCAATAATTATGGTTTAAATAAATATTTATTCCTTATTTAAAGATTTACAGTATATTTTATTTAACTGAAGAAATATTTATTGTTCATACATATATTTTTCCCTTATTTTTTTACATTGTTAGGTAAAGTTTCAGAATAGTTAACCCCCCTCCCCATATTAAGAATGGCTTTCAGCATGATTCTTACATTAGTGTTATCAAAGTTTATTGATTTTTCTTATTTAACAAAAATTATAAAAAAGATACAAGAACATTTTAAATATTTTTTTCATTAAATGGTTATTTAGGTGAAGGTTTAGAATAGTCAAACCCTCTCCCCTTATTAAGAATGGCATTTTTATTATTTTAGCATGATGCTTACATTTTTCTTAATATATAAAAAAAAGATACAAGAAAATGTTACGCTTTTTTTTTTAATTAAAATGTTAGATCAAAGTTCGGAATAACTTACTTTATAGCCAATTAGCCAGCTGTATTAAAATGTTTTAGCATTTAATACCTAATAAGGTTTTCGCTTCAATTGCCACAAGCAGACGATATCGATTCAAAGGAGGTAATTCGTCAACAATTGTTTTAGCCGAATTTTACGGTAAAGTGTAGTGGACTGGTGGATATATTATACATATCCCCCAGTTTGTATTTATTTGCTTCCCCACTGAGCAAATTAGACACAAGGCCGTTTTTTACTGTGGAGAGAGAGGGAGGGAGGGGGAATGGGAGTTTGATAGGAACTGTTGGTATGAAGGGTTGCCCCTACATTGACCAAGGTAGATATGTGGGGTTACCTCCACATACGGTCTTTGCTTGCAGTATGTCAGAACAGATACTACACTTTGATCTTGTCGCCCGGGCCGCAAAGGACGGGGGCCAATGTATATACATATCCCCCAGTTATTCATTTGATAAAAGCGATATTTAATGAGCATGGTTCTTCTTGCCAGGCAATGGGTTTACCTGAACCAACAGGTGATCCTCCAATAGATAATATGACTCGAAATACAAACCGGCCTAATGTTGAATTGTTAAACAATGAACAATTAGAGGTCTTTAATACTATAATCAAGGCTGTCATGGGAACTGAAAAAGTAGCCCCACACAACAATTGCTTCTATTTAGATGCCCCAGCCGGATCAGGAAAAACCTTTTTATTCAACATGTTATATGATTACTTCACCTCCAGCAGTACTGTAACCGCCACTGCGGCATTGATGCAATGCTACTAACTTCAGGGAAAACACTCCACAGTATATTCAAGCTACCTGTACCTCTGACAGAAACCAGTGTCTGTAACGTTTCTCCTGTATCAGAGCATGCTTCTTTTTTGAGAAAGGTAATGGTATTCATCATAGCGAAGCCTCTATGATACCTAATCATTCACTGCTTGCTATAGATAGATGTTTACAAGATATAATGGGTAACGATAAAATATTTGGTGGAAAATTTCTCATACTTGGAGGTGACTTCAGGCAAATTTTGCCAGTAGTGCCACATGGATCACCTACATCTATTATAGACACCTGTCTTAAAAGATGCCCATTGTGGCATCATTTCAGTCAATTACAACTAACACAAAACGTCAGAACTAACATAAATGAACAGGAGTTTTCTAGATGGCTCCTTCATCTTGGTAATGGTACACTAACAAGCAGTCTTAATGACGTTCCTGTAGATGGCATAGATGTTCCTGATGATTCGGTATGTAATGGTTCTCTAATCTCAGAAATATTTGATTGCAGCCCTCAAGAAATGGAAAATAGAATCATCATGACTCCAAAAAATACAGAATGTTTAACAGTAAATGTAGAAATTCTAAATAATCTTCCCGGAGGCATAAATACATATTTAAGTACAGATTACATCTCCGATGATGATGCTGAACTTCAAAATTATCCTATCGAGTTCATAAATTCATTAACTCCATCTGGAATGTCACCTCACCGACTTAATGTGAAAATAGGGGCAATAGTAATGCGACTGCGAAATTTATCCATAAATCAAGGACTTTGTAATGGAACTAGGATGAAAATAAAAGTATGTCATCAAAACAGCATCATTGCTATTTTAATTAATGGATCTAATAGAGGTTCCACAATTATCATTCCAAGAATTAAGTTAAAGCCAAGTGATACAAATGTTCCGTTTGCATTTCATCGGATACAGTTTGCAATACGATTAGCATATTCACTGACCATCAATAAAGCACAAGGCCAAACTTTGGATAAGGTTGGTATATATCTTCAACAACCTGTATTTTCTCATGGTCAACTGTATGTGGCATGTTCAAGAGCTCGATCTAAGCACAGTGTGAAATTTAAGGTAATGCAACTACATAGCGATGATAATCAGGGCAGAAAGCGTGGTGTAACATATACTAAGAATATTGTTTACCGTAATGTGTTATGAAAACAACCAGGAACAGCTATGGAATCTAAAAATTAACTTGGATGTAAATATGATTTTGGGAAAAAAAATTTTTTAATTGCTTTCCTTATATTTAAAATTCATAATTTGATGAAAAAGTAGTGTATAGTTTGTTTAACTTTACTTAATTATATAACATTGACATAAATTTGATAGGTACAACCTACCTCACATCATTTTGATTATCGAAAAATCAAAATTTAACTGTACTTCGTAAGATTTACAGAAACACTTCATTTTATATGCATGTAATACACAAGAATCTGAATATTATAACAGATTACAATGTTTTTATGGGAAAAAACGTTTGTACAGAAAATTCAAAGTGTTCTATTAATATTATCAGGAAGTTGTGATGCATTAATTGAAATCTATATCAATAATTCGACTTAAAAATATTTGTGAATTTCCAAATCTTCATTGAATAAAATTCAAAATAAATAGAAAAGTCTTTTGCATATGTAAAAGTTGACGGTTGCTTATTTAACTTCATTAAAAGCTATCAAAGTCAACCAAGAGCTGCTTAATATTCTGGCTTAATGGATCATTTAGCAAGGAATGAAGATGGCGATTCTGGTGTACCAGTTATTCTACCATCTTCATTTACAGGAAGTCCTAGGAATCTTCAACAACTGTATCAAGATGCCATGGCAGTTTTCTGTAAATATGGAAAGCCAGACCTATTCCTTACCTATACATGTAATCCAAGATGTCCTGAAATATTAAACAACTTGGGGTCATCAGAACTTGCACAAAATCGATGTCAACAATGTCACACAGTTTTTTTTTAAATTCACAGTCTAACTCCCCAGAACCTGCTGACTGACCACTATTCTCACTCCAAGCAGCTGATCGACGTCCCTGTCACCGCCTCAATCATCACCAGCACTTCCTGACAATATCAACAGCATCAGTTACGATCGCATTGACCTTCAATAAAAGTTTAAACTAAAGTTCTTTGTTCTACTTGCTTCCATACATTCATTTTTGTAATATAACAATAAGGAATTTCTTACTGATGTGTTTTAAAAGATTTTAACTACCGTGGAATTTCCACAGGTCCTGCTAGTTATTATTATTATTATTATTATTATTATTATTATTATTATTATTATTATTATTATTATTATTATTATTATTATTTTATAGAGACGTAGATATTATGAAATAGGAAACATTCGGAGAACATGTTTCCATAAAAAGAGAAATGATGGAAAATAAAATAATTAGTTTGACTCGTAATGGAATTTGGAATAATGGATGATAGACCAATTAAGAATATAGATAAGATAAACAAAACTTGCTTTAGAATAACAATAAGACTGGCCTTAATCATGTCAAATCACATTTATTTCCTTTTGACGGGTTGATTGTTGTTATTTCTTTTGATGAGTTAAGGGCATAATAAATTCACTGATTGATATAATAATTAAGTAATTGATTTTGCGCTACGAAACAGATACTGTCAAGAATTGTAAATGTCAACTGAATTAAAGGAATAAATTATAAGATGGTCAACATCATGAATTTTGGAATATAGTGTTTTGTCATTTATTTACTATATTGCTCGGTAATTACATTGAGCTTCTTAAATAATGATTGGTATATATTACAAGAATAAATATTTCTACAGAAATATATACATATATATTTCTACACACACACACACACACACACACACACACATATATATATATATATATATATATATATATATATATATATATATATATATATATATATACACCAATATATAATAATGCCTCCTATGTTTTATATCGCCCGAATGGAGTAGAATGGGCTGCAAATTGCATTGCTATTATGACTGAACAATCAATAAAATGAGTGTCGTTTTGTGCTCCAGAATTTACTTTTTCTACATAGTCACCATCATTTTTAATGCCCTGTTGCCAGTGATCAACGGTGGTGGCCGTTCCTGGGCCTCTGGGAATGCTTTGTCATACGCGGGGCATTCCAAAAGTAAAGGCTGTTATTTTTTTAACTAAATTTTTAAGAGCTACGAAAACTAACGACCATTTGTGCTCCAGAATTAATTTTGCTACATTGTCACCACCATTCTCAATGCACTTTTACCAGGAATTCAATGATGAAACTCTACTTCTGACGCACGTCCATGACAGGGGTTGCTATCTTAGTCTCACGCCGTCAATATCTGTAATAGAGGTATGAAATCTTCAGGTCATGAATGCATAAGTTCAGTCATCATGACAATGCAATTTGCAATCTCCTCTGGTCCATTCGAGCGAATAAAAAATAGGAGGCATTACTTTAGGAACGCCTCTCGTATATGTATATGTGCATGCGTATAAGTGAACAGGGTTGATGTTTTGTTAATGATAATGAAACCAATAGCAGCATGCTTAGCGTAGTACAATTATACTTTGTGACTTTAGTTCTGGCTGGAATTTAAATTGATAACGTCTTTCTTGTAAGTCTGTCAACGGTCACTTAGCATTTAACTTACCTCACGTGCCTGTTTCTCAGCTACATCTCAAATTATCTTCTTTATTTGAGCATGCTTATTAATTTGCTTATTAACCAACTGATGATTCGACGAAGAATCGAAAACTTCGTAATAAACATTGAACCTACATTAATTTGTTTGATTTTAACACACAAAAGACATTCATAAAAAAAACCTGAAAATAATAATTTATAAAAACTGAAAATAATAATTTATAACAGATTACTTCTGGAATCAAACTGTGCAAATTATCATTTACTAAATTTACTTTGGGAGAACAAGGAATACAGCATGCAAAAAGTTATTTCCTTATTTCATGGAGTTTCAAAAGTTGTTTTTTTTCTCATCAGAGTAAGGTAGCTAACAAAAATAAATGCATAGTTAGCATTAAAAAACACACACACCTTTTGTAAATGATAATTTGCATCATGTAATTCCCCTCATCCTCATATGTATGATAGTATGTAACCGTTACCTCCCCTTAAAGAACTCTCTAATCAACAGAGTTTATATTTAAGATATACAAGCTCTTCCGTTGAGCGTTTTTACTAAAAATAAAAATGGAGGCCATATCACGATACCTTGAATATTTCAAGCGTCTTGTTTTTCTTCCTTCTTAACAATGAAATATTTCAATATGCTGATGCTCTATTTCAAATATTAAGCATTTTTTAGAATAGGATTAAATCTGTAAATATTAATATTGATATTAATATTTGTATAACACTTTTAATATATGTACACGTTAATCTCTTAAATATCAATGAATCATTATGAATTTTGGAATACATATTCTTGGTAACACGGTAAGTAAATGAGTACGTTATGTTTTGTCAACTTTACCATTAAGGGGATGCACCCACCTAAACTCACACCTTCCTATAAAAAAAAGTGGTACTTTTCCACTTTGTGCACCAGATTTCCGTAAAATGTCGGTTCGGGCTCGACATGTATCTGATGTAAACCGCCGGAATATGCCTAGCACCGATCAGATTTAGGAAACAAAAAATAACAGTTTTATCGGATACTAATTACAATGAAAAAAAAAGTATAGAAAAACAACAAAATAAAAAATATAAAAACTTACCGTAAGTTTAATGAATAAATAATTATTTATTTATTGCGGACTATTATCCTAATCTTTTCTTAGTTGTTTCACGACGTTTCAGCCAACTATTCCTCTGGCCTTCGTCAGATGGTAATCGCGACGGGACAAGAACTTCGAATCTCCTAACTGCATTCACTGCAATTACTGTCTTCGTAGTTGTTGTCGTCTCACCACGTTTTGGCCAAGTAAGCCCCTGTCCGGCTTTGGGTAGGATTGAAACCGCTATTTTCAGACTATTCTCACCTGGAACCATAGAGATTCAACGTCTCTATCAACTGTTCCACGGGCCCCGAATGGCGATCCAGGTTGAATTTTTTGGTCTTATAAATTCATGTTTATATATTATCTGATCTTCCATGGTCGGGTTCGTACCGAATGGGATATATTATTTAATTGGAATTCATTGAGATGATTATTATTTATTAATTTTATTTATTGCGGACTATTATTCTCATCTTTTGTTAGTTGTTTCACGACGTTTCGGCCAACTATTTATTTCGTGAAACAAATAACAAAAGATAAGGATAATAGCCGGTAATAAATAAAATTAATAAATAATAATCATCTCAATGAATTTCAATTAAAATAATATATATTTATTTATTGTTTTAAATAAATAGAAAAATTTCTGGGGTGTTATAGTTAGGGATCGATTGATTAAATTTGTGCGTGACAATAAACTAATTTTTATTTAGGGTTAGGGTTTGCGGTTAGAGTTGGAGTTTACAGTGAGGGTTAATCTTAAACTGAAAAAATTGTGCGTGATTATAAACTAAACTTTTTTCTTCCAATTTATTAAAAGTTGTCTGATTCCATTTTTATTGTCTAAGCGCAATTGCTATTGCTTTTTCTTAGCTGATGAACTTGATCAGCGCTCGGCATATTCCGGCGGTTTACATCAGCTGCCAGTCGAGCCCAAGCCAACATTTATAGAAATCCGGTACACAAAGAGAAAAAGTACTAAAAAGAACAAAAACAAGAACAAAAAAGAACAAACAAACAAAAAACAAACAAACAAACAAACAAACAAGGTTTAAAATAAGTTGGATACAAAAGTTTTATTAATAAAACGAATTGTTTTATATAAAACGTTGAGCTGCATTAAGTAATATATTAAAAAAAAGGTTTAGTGCCCAATTAATGTTTTAGGGCCTGTAATAAAGTATGCCTACGTTAAACATTTAAAAATATCTTTACTTGTTGCGTATATAATGTTATTTATTGTGGATTACCAAGTTTTAATATGAATACCTTGAAGTGTGGTCTTATCTTTTTATTAATTAGTTTATGAATGTAATATTTTGTGTTGTTAACTAAATCTTATCTAGTGCAGTAGATAAGCCATTGTATAAAACGTCACCATTGTACACATTAATAGCAACGTCATCAATTCGTGAGTTTACTATAGTCTGAGTCAATTTCTATAGAAGAGCATTAACGCTACAATTAATAAATAAAATTTACAATAAAAAATAGATGAAAATAGTACAAGACTTAACTTTTGGAAAACAAATAGATTTTTATTAACGAACTCCACAGAGGAGAAAATTAATTTTAATGGGTTTTGTTGACACTTATTTATCTGAAGATGATGTTGCTTACATGCCTCCGTACTTTTTTTGAAAAAAGGCGTAAAAATTGATTAACACGGTCTATCATTTTAATTAATCAAATCCAAACGATTTTTAGTCGATTTTGCTTTTGCAATTTTATTAACTCAAGAGTCATATATTCTATTATATGAATGCATTTTTTTTTTATTATTGACAAACTGTTATAAAAAAATCTTTGTCTAAAATTCATATCGCGTAATATCCGAATTTAAAATCATTTAAAGCTTTTTAGAAATAATTATTTTTTAGATTTTTTTTTATAATTTAAATAATTATATTATCGAGAAAAAATACCAAGAAAAAGTGTTGATTTTTTTAACATAATAATATTGATTTTATGACCAATATTATTTACAACTTAAAACTAAGTGAAATAATTAATGACATTTTATATATATACTAGCAAAAGTACCCGTCGTTGACTGGGTTCAAAAACAGCCTACATAAAATGGACTCTGATTTATGAAAGTATGATAGGTTATGAAAAGGAAGGGTTGTAAAGAGATAGCTTCGAATTTGGGGGTATCAAAACCAAAGAAAAATATTATGAAAGTAAAAATAAAATAGATAAACCCCATAATTTATTATACCATGCCTGTTCACACTGAAACACTTATCACAATATTCTGTGGATCTATATTAAAAAACCTTGTTAAACTTTGTGACACATTTCCATTCTATGGAGGTCAGGTGCGAACGAACACCCATAATTTTATTATACCATATTTCTTCAAACTGAAACATAATTATCAAAGTATACTTACGCAGATAGATATGAAAAGTCTTTATTAAAGTTTGTGCCTATTTCCATTCTATGGAGTCTAGGCGCGAACGCAGACCCCACAATTTTATTATACCATCCCTATTTAAGTTAAAGCATACTTATCAAAGTATTCTATATCAAAAACACTTGTAAACGTTTTTTTTTTTTAATTTTTAAATTTTTTATTTCCATACTTTGTGGACCAGGCGCGAACGCAGACCCCACAATTTTAATGAACCACCGTTCTGCCAGATCAAACATACCCATTCATGTGTCTCGATACATCTTCTATCATTATATGCAATCAGTTTTTTTTAAATAGTCAACCATATAGGATCCTATTCGTGACACGCACACACACATACACACACACACATTCAGCTTTATATCATAGATATACATACACATGTATATATATACACATATATATATAATATGTCTAGCCATATTGATGAGACATAGACGATGAAACAGCCGTGTATATATATATATATATATATATATATATATATATATATATATATATATATGTAAACTACCGCTATATATAAAAGAGAAGGGAGAAGGGAGAGTAGTTTCTTATTCTGCTAAAAGCTGACAAGGAAATCGATTTCTCCAGTAGATTTCACTGATTGCTATCAAAGAAAAAATCTTGCAATAGTTACAAAAAAAAAAAAAAAAAAAGAATAAAAGCAAAACAACAAGCAAATAGCGATTGATGTTTATGCGTCGACATGCGCCCCAAATTGGTTCGCTTCTCGGATGGGTTCACATGTGCCAGAAGACACACACGCCGCACATACGTAGGCGGTGGACGACGTTCACGAACAAGTCGCTGTTAGCCAGAAACTTTTACCACATCTAAAAACTTCATATAATTTGGATAAATTTAATTTGCATTTAAGCGTTCGTGGATTGTATTCGCTGTAAAATGAATTGGCGACCATCACTTAGCGTCAATAATTAGCGTTCGAGCATGATTTAATGTTTAAAATGTAAAAAGAAAAAAAATGAATATTGTAACGTCTGTAGTTTGTAGTGAAGGTAATGGCATCAGTTAACAAGTTCTTACTGTGGACAGGATTTCAAAACAGCTTGAAGCACTTACACACACAGATATACAGTGGCGCCAAAAAGAAAGTCCGCATTTTTCATTTTTTTCACAAGCCGCAAATTTAAGCTAAATTGTATGTAACTTTTTAAACAACCTATACATCATTTGATTCGCCTTTCATTCCTTTATAATTTTACCTGTTCATATTTATCTTTTAATTGAAGTACCATAGTGTTCATGTCGATTAAAAAAATAACTTGGGTGACCATTTGGGAATACCAGGCGCTATATGTAGAAGGATATCGACCACTTCCTGCAAAAACAGCAAGAACCTAACGCATCATCTTTCCTAAAAGGGATATATATGCGACTCCCATGAAACTTTCTCCTTTGGTGAAAGCCGGTTCAACTCGCCTGAGGTGAGTGCCGCTTCGGAACAATACAGTAGTAAACAAATATTCAAACAGTTGCAATAGGACCCTACCCTAAATACAATATACAATAAACCCCCTATCAATGCGAATCGACAGCTTCCAATGCTTAATTATCTACTGACATCCACAAAATACATCACACCCACATGAAACAAACAAAACATGCTACAAACCGAGATGTAAAATATGTCAACATATCAACACGAACGACACATTAACCTCCCCCTGGGACCAACGTCCAACTCGAACTCTCTCTCCTCTCAACTGCGATTGCCCAAACGTAATTTATCTTATACTGCAACAAATGCACAAAGGGCAACTGCGTTAGGGGAAAAGTCCTGCAGTTCCGCTTACGTCTTAATAACCATAAACACACCGAGAGGGAAAATAAACACAGCAACAAAGCTATGCATTACACTCTAACCCAAACCAGACTGTAGACATCATTAAATTCATTCTCATAATATTTACTTTCAGCTTACAGAAAGTAAATGTGACAAAAAAAGCAAACTTATTTTTAGACTCAACACATTCGACCATTCAATGACTAAAGTTCCACACACACACACACACACACACACACACACACACACACACACACACACACACACACACACACACACACACACACACACACACATGGATGATGAGTGTTACTAGAGGGTACATTAGTCTATTTTTCTGAGCAATCTTCCATTTCTGACTCTTTCATTTTTTCTCCAGCTGTACCTTTCCTCATCTCTCTCTCTCTCTCTCTCTCTCTCTCTCTCTCTCTCTCTATATATATATATATATATATATATATATATATATATATATATATATATATATAATTTGTGTATAATGGGCGTATAGTTTTATTGTCCTAGATATAAATCTACTGAAAGTCCTGTGATTATCCAAGAATGCATGATGAATGAGCAGAACCCCCCTCTCTCTCCCATTCTTCTCCTTTTCACCTTTTCTGTCTTTTCTTTTCACTTTTTATTCCCATATCTCTTCTTACTACTTAGACATCTTCAGAACCCGTGTACCGGCGTGGCTCGGTAGAAGTATGACACAAAACAAGGACAGATTCAGTGAAGACCCCCCTCCTCCCATGAAAACTGTCCTTGTCGGGAACTGGCTGGCCCTAATGGGCACTCGCTGGCTCTGCTTGGCTCTGAGAGTCTTTTGCTAACCCTAACGGTCATTGGCTGGCCCTGACGAGCACTTCCCAATTTAAAAATGTCATTTAAATAATAACATTAAAATTGTAGTAAATAGAATGTTTATTTCTTGCAATGATTAACAGTATATATAAGTCAATCAAAAAATTGTGAAACATTTAAATTAAATGTTTACGAAAAAAAGTGTTTTTAAATAATTGTATTTTTTATTATTAGTATTATCAAGAATCCTTCTCCTCCTCCTCCTGCTGCTCTTCCTCTTCCTCCTCCTACTACTGCTACTACTACTAATATTAATAACGGGTAATATTGTTATACAGTATATTTGCAGTAAATTGTTAGCCGAAAGTATAGAATCCATGTCGATAGCAGTACTAAATACATAAGTATTAACAACATAAGTATTAACAACATAAGTATTAATAATATAAGTATTAACAACATAAGTATTAATAATATAAGTATTAACAACATAAGTATTAACAACATACGTATTTACAACATAAGTACTAACAACATAAGTATTTACAACATAAGTATTTACAACATAAGTATTAACAACATGTTCTAACAACATAAGTATTAACACCATAAGTATAAACACCATAAGTATTAACAACATAAGTACTAACAACATAAGTATTAACAACATAAGTATTAACAACAAGTATTAACAACATAAGTACTAACAACATAAGTATTAACACCATAAGTATTAACAACATAAGTATTTACAACATGAGTATTAACAACATAAGTATTAATAATATAAGTATTTACAACATAATTACTAACAACATAAGTATTTACAACATAAGTATTAACAGCATAAGTATTAATAATATAAGTATTTACAACATAAGTACTAACAACATAAGTATTTACAACATAAGTATTAACAACATAAGTATTAACAACATAAGTATTAATAATATAAGTATTAACAACATAAGTCTTAACAACATAAGTATTTACAACATAAGTATTAACAACATAAGTATTAACAACATAAGTATTAATAATATAAGTATTAACACCATAAGTATTAACAACATAAGTATTAACAACATAAGTATTAACAACATAAGTATTAATAATATAAGTATTTACAACATAAGTATTAACAACATAAGTAATAACAACATGTTCTAACAACATAAGTACTAACATCATAAGTATTAACAACATAAGTACTAATATGCCGAAGTGTCATCTAATGTTGTTAATTGTTATCATATCTGAAAAGAAATACCGACCTGGTGTTCGATAGTTTAATTATCTTTAACTAGACCATGTTTGGCATTAAACAAAAAGACACTAAAAAAGAGAACGTGTCACTTGCTATCGAATACCTCATCCTAAAACTGATGTTGATCATCTTTACATGTTCAAAGCAGATGTTGACGGAGGTCTTCAATTAGAAATCTCTTTCAAAAACGAAAACAACATGATTTTCAAAGATACCCGGAGGTTACAAAAGACTGGCTCATGTGATGTGTCAATTTTATTTCACTTTACCGATATTTTATAAGTTAATAGATACATTATTATTATTAAAAGACAGACAGAAGACGGAAAATATATTATAGCACACACACACACACACACACACACACACACACACACACACACACACACACACACACACACACACATATATATATATATATATATATATATAAACGGATGGCAAACGGTATATATATGTAAGTTTTTCAAATTGTTTACAGAACCTGTTTCGTAACACATAAACAATCGTTATTATCTCAATACTGAATTTTTACGCGTTGACTCACCAGAAAATTTACATTTTAAAACTTTAAAATAGAAAAAAAAAAAAAGAATTGGGCATGATAATATGAAGCCGAAAAATTTTTTGAAAATAGTTGCAACGTATGATATGATATCGAAGCCATATTGTATTTAATAGAAACTCTATTACGTATAGATTTACGTATTGATTTAACTTTTCCATATTGACTTAATCAACAGTAAAAATTTATGAAATAATATTTTTTTTATTCCAAATAAACTGATATTTAATAGTCTAAATTATGTTAACTACGATAAATCTATAATAGGTGTATTTATTTTTTATACGAAATTAATTCCTTATTTTGAACTCCTATTTACGTTTTCCTTAGTTAATTATTAGAAATATAACTATGTAAAAACCGACATCCATTATTCGATATAATTTAGTTATATTTAATTAACGTTTTTCTTCGTAAATGAAAGAAATATTTTTATTTCTCAACTACGTATGTTGCAAATTCAGTGTAAAAGACTTAATTCAACGTTACACCTGCATTAAAACTTCAAACAATTCTTGATGACCACAGAAAATTTTTTAAAAAATTAACAACAATCCTATAACATTAAATATAATAATATTAAAGACACGTAAACAGACTCATCACTGTCGATTACGAACAAATCAGTAACAATTAACTACTCAAAGTAATTGGAAATTACAAACCCGGTTATTTATACGAAATAATTAAAATACATGAATCTAATTTTCCTCTTCCTCCAATCATATCACAAATTATATCTCCAATTCATCTCCTATATAAGAAAATGACTACAGAAAGTACCCTCTGGACCAAAGTATCGTAGGTTTACAACAACAGATGCCACATACAATTTCAAGACATTTAGGCTGATAGGCACTATCTTATGTAAAATAGCTTTCGAACACCATGATATTAAAATGATACATTACATCCTACGAGCAACATCATCACAATTGCAACATCATTAGGGGAAGAAGTGCTTAATTTTCTCTCTAAATATTTAGTCCTACCACTACTCCCAGTTGTCACTGGAACGAATTCTACACTTTCTACAGATTCTGTGCTTCACCGCCCATAACTGGCTAATAAATACATTGAACTAACATAATCTTCGCAGTTTCCGAAATTTAAATAATAATGGCTCCCTCGTCAAAGTTCGTCCATTCTTAATGACCTAACTCTGATAATTCTCAAATTGCGGAATCCAATTCTATGCTACATAAACGAACAGTTACTAAAATTACAATGTGGCGTCACTGAAAGACATATTAATTCACACAGCGTCAAGTTCATTTCACGTTTAAGTCATTACTGTCTTGTGTGCGTGTGTGTGTGTTGCCCTTTACAATTCGCTGGGCGTTTACTATAAACATTAACAAGTCTCAAAATATTGCGTATCCACAAATATTGAGAACATGAACAAAAAACATGAAATTAAAGCAATTTTTGTTGTTAAAACAGTTGCCAAAAAATAATAAATGTATATAAACATTACAGAATGCAACTTTTAGTGAAATAAATAAATATATTCAGTAAATTTACAGTACAGTTTTTCATTGTATTTATATTTAAACAAACTGAACCACAGCAATGCGTGGTTGGGTACAGCTAGTGATGAATATTTACAAGTTTTCCAGGAATATCAGGACTTAGGCATTATTGAACCTGTTCGAGTTCTCTGGAAGAATTTGAAAATTATTGTTGGGTTCCCCATAGGCCAGTCATTAAATACGAGTATTATGACTTAGATTCGAACTGAGCTATAGCAACGCGTGGTCGAGTACAGCTATTTTTTAATAAAAATACCCTAAATGAATTTCTCAGCCTGTAAATATAGTGTAAAATCCACACAAAAATTATTATAAATTCTAAAAAACAACCTGACTATAAAATCATTGTTTCTCTTGATGTGAAAAGCTTATTCAATAATACATAACATAACCATCAATAATTTATACAATAACTCTCTCCACTTAAATTTAAAAAAGAAATACTAAAAATATTAATCCGCACAACGGAAATACCTTTTTATGACTCCAATGGGAACTTTTACATCTTAATCAATGAAGTTTCTATTTGTTTGGTTCTCGGATCAATTCCTAGCGAACTCTATATAATTGTTTTGAAAACAACTTAGCCTTCGGGCTTAGATCAAAATGTAGTATCTGTGCTGATGCTACACTTCAATTCTTTGCTCTCTGTTAGTCGAGAAGAAATCCTTCAAGACTGAGACAATTTTTTTGTTCCTTTTCTCCACATTTAAAAACCCTGGTGCCTAACTCTGTCCTCGTGGGGAGGCAAAGTAAATAAGAACACTATTAAACCGTCCATTCGTTATATTTTGGACCCCCGAAAATGGTCGGGTAACCTAGCAAGGCACTCCGATTGTCAATTGTCATAAAAATAAATATTCATACAAGAAAAAAATGTTAGAAAAATAAAGCAATTAGATTTTTACTAGTGGCATTTAATATCGTAAATATTTAAGCCAGGTAAGCATTTAAGTCAATAAAATAATTGCAGGTTTTATTTATATAATGTAGATTGAAATGTGGGGTTGAATTTAGAATAGCAATAAGATTGACTTGAATAGTGGCGTCAGTGAATCAAACGAAGGAAAAGTTTGATTTATGCACGTAGACCAGTTTAGAGTTAGACTTTAAGTCGCAGAGTTTCAGTCACGGAGTAGGGAGGAAAGTCGAATGGTCTGTGGACGCTCGAGGATAGCTATCGGGCGCAAGAAATAGTAAGATGTAAACTTCAACAAGCGTTGCATAACTCGGAAGGAGATTCAGACGACAAAAAATAAGAGGCTTAGATAAAATACTATAAATCATGTCTTTGGTGTTTTCCTTTCGATGAAAAAAAAAACAAAAACTGAGAGGAGCCAACACCAAGAAGAGAAGAAAAGAAAACAATGTATGTGTTTGTTCTGCTGGTGTCCCCACAGACAGCGTTATGTGTACCGTTAAAGAACTGTCCTCATGTTGTTGTCGAGTCAGCAACTATTTTAAATGCTATACACTCATTCAACTATACAGCTATAAATGTATACAACGAACTTTAACTGCACTCATTGTCGATGTCACAGTCCCAAATGATTTCGGCCTTAACCGAGCTGAACGGGAAAAGATAACAAAATATCAGGACCTAAGAAAATGATCTAAAAACGACATGGTCTATGAAAGAAATAAACATTATATCGGTTGTGATAGGAGCAACTGGCTTAATAAAAAAGAATCTTCATAAATACTTAGAAGCAATCCCTGGAAGACTAAGCTGTAACGAAATACAGATAGCAGTCATTAAGGGAACAGTATCTATTCTTAAAAGAGCCCTCGGATATAAATTTAAATCATAACGTTATCAAGTGTTAGCTCCAAGAAGGAGCCCCTTGATCTCTTAAAACTTACTGAAGTAAAATACAAAAAAACAAAAACAAAAAAAAAAACACGTATATAAACGCACAAACAATAGGCAATTACAAACACTAGTTTGTGATCGTTTAGTGTTTGTACGATTGAGACGATCACATAGACACTTATAAATATGTTTGCACATACACTATATAGAGATCACACATATATGCACTATATATACAATAGTATACAATATATATGTAGTTGGTGCCGTTATACAATCGTTATATAGGCAATTATATAACATATTTACCTACGCTATGTCGGCGATATTACTTTGCCGACAATAATAAACAAATACGCAAAAACTTCAGAACCTTTTCTAAATAATTCTGTTCTCACATTCACCGTAGAATTAAATGTGCATACGTAATGTTTATAATTTTCCGTATGTTCTTATATACTCTATTCATAACATTATCTCGAACTTACTGCAGTTCAAGTTACGACACATCAACCCTTCTGCGTTTTGCAGTAAATGTTCTCACATAAAACTGGGGTTCTACAACATGTGAACCGGTACCGCTTTAGTCTCCCACGCAATGTTTACACGCTTATATTAAAATGTGGATCATTACATATATACTGCAACGTTCCTTTGTGTGTGTTTTTTTCGTAGCCGTGTTTATTCGTCTTGACCGTTGTCTTCACTTTCTGGAAGTGGGAAACTTTGTGACACAGTAATAAATGTACGCAAGTTTTCTTGAGCTTTTCTGAGTTCTGCTGAGATTTATTTTTCTTTACGAATCGGGTCGGAGACACTTCGTTAATTTCTCGCTAATTCTCCATCTTTATTTCCTGCAATCTACAATTTCTTGCTTCCAGGAATCAATTGCCATGTGTCATCATCACTTTCCTGAGACAGACTGCTGAACGTGAAGCTTGCCACAAACCTCGCCAACTATTGCTCTCATGCACCTGTTCTTGTGACGTCACAATACGACGAAAATCACGCCATTTTACCCGACTGCTTG
Source organism: Euprymna scolopes (assembly GCF_053919585.1). Lineage (NCBI taxonomy): Eukaryota > Metazoa > Mollusca > Cephalopoda > Sepiida > Sepiolidae > Euprymna > Euprymna scolopes. Next base: position 31,677,732 of record NC_136503.1, read on the forward strand.
CGCTCGTTCGACCCAAGTCTCGTGTGACGTCATGATTCTTTTTCAAAACAATATGCAGCTGCGTTCGCGACAGATTTTTGAACTCAAAAAATTTCCAAATTAAAACAATAAGACCCGTTATATGTTCACATATTATATTTCAACGATCTCTTCTTATTTAGTGGCCTTTAACGCATAAACACTAAAATCAGAAAAGGAAAGATGAAAAATACCAATGTAAATTACTATTCAATGTACTCCGTGTGACTGAGGACTGATCGAAAATTATTTTGTTATATATCCATTAAAAAAAAAGGATATGTAAAATATGGCACTTTTAGTTAAGTGTCAAAAAGTTGCGTGGCGAAGTTAATTAAATAATAATTAAATTATGATAATAATTGTTTTATTGAAAGTATAAAATTCGTGTGGGTAGCCAACATTTTTTAAGAACCAAGTGTAATAAACTGTTATTGCCCCTCCCAATGACTGCAATTAATTTGCCGATTATCTAAAACCAAACAGAGGCTAACCAGGATGATTGTTACGACGATAGCCATTAGTCGGCAATCTCCATTGTCTGACCAATCAGACACTGATTGTTCAAGGGTTTGGGCAAATAAATAGAGGATACGCAAAGCGAAAAATCGAGTTGGTTCGCTTTTTTGTCGCTGCTAAAAGAACCAAATCCGTTGCCATTCCGTTCTGCATCATTAATGCTGCCTAATTGCAGTGAAGATTTTCGAAGAAAACTTTATTCCGCCAACCACAATCACTCCCATTCCGTGGTGTTTGTTGAAGATTGTGTTAATAAACGTTGTTATTGTTTATAACAAGCGCTTTATGACATTTATTTTGTGTGCTTGGCAACTTATCTTCCCTCCAGCAACAAATTCAACCTTCGTCGACTGGACCGTACTCATCTCTTCTTTCTACGGATCTTAAAGCAACGTGGACGTGGAAGGAAACAGAGAAAGACCAGTCGAAACACGTGATGAGCACACAACCATCGGCTTACTCGGTTTCGTGAAGATATTGTACCACATTTGGTGCCTTAAGACACAGGATTGACCCTGGTTAATTACCACAGCGGATCTCGCAGAATCCAGTATCGACCACATATGTGCAAAACGTGAAAGAAAATCCAGTAAAAAGAAAGGGATAATTAAAAGTATGAATAATATATTACAGATGTGCGTATTTTTATGATAAACCGCTTGTTGGTAAACAGTGGGGTCTAGTATTAACGATTGTTAACTGATGTTTATGATATATATATATATATATATATATACGAGCAAACAGTTAATAAAACATGTTAAAAAACACTGTGAAATGAGTTAAAAACATATTTAATCCGAAAAGGAAACACTAGATAAGTGGATAGTCCTTAATCCGCGGAGTTTCGAAGAAATACTTTCCTTCTCATCGGAGGGTAGGAATTAGCAAAATGCGGGATCGGATTTTGCATACAAAAGTATTTGATGAAACAACAAGTAAGCCAAGATCTTACTTGAAAACAAAAAAAGTGAAGCAGAGGGATTATGGTGAAGAAAAAGTTGATTACACATGAATGGATAGTCTGGTGGAAGTTCCCTCTGCTTCACTTTTTTTGTTTTCAAGTAAGATCTTTGAGTTACTTGTTGTTTCATCAAATACTTTTGCATGCAAAATCCGATCCCGCATTTTGCTAATTCCTACCCTCTGATGAGAAGGAAAGTATTTCTTCGAAACTCCGCGGATTAAGGACTATCCACTCATCTAGTGTTTCCTTTTCAGATTAAATATGTTTTTAACTCATTTCAAAGTGTTTTTTAACATGTTTTATTAACTGTTTGCTCGTATTATAAGCTCTATCTCCTATTTGGTTTTATCGAGCTTTTACATCTGGCTGAGATAACTTTATGAATATTAATTCTTTAATATTTATAATATACTTAAATTTTACCATCTTGGATCATTTTGGTAAAATTAATTGTAATTTTCATTTATATATATATATATATATATATATATATATATATATATATATATATATATATATATATATATATAAGTTGAGAAGAAAGTTCTGGCGAATTTTTCATTTTGATTTCAAATGATGTCTTTTCGAAAAAGTTTTCGTTATAATATCTTTACTTTATATATCATTTGAAAGGCGTTTTGCGATCTATCTAATCGTTTAAATTAGAATCGTTTTAAAACAATTATGTCTTCTTTTAAGAACGTTGAATACAAGATGGAAAAAACGCAACTTCGCACAATTTTGTTATGTAAATCCAAGCTAGACCGTAAAGTTGCTAAAACAGCTTGCGATATCAACAAAATATTTGGCCCAGGAACCATTATAGAACGCACAGCACAATGGTGGTTTCAGAAATTTTGTGGCGGCGACGAATCTTAAAGATGATGAGCGTAGTGATCGGCCATCGGATGTTGATAACGATTAATTAAAGAGCTTAGTTGAAAGAAATCCACACATAACTGTTCGAAAATTTGCTTCTGAATTAGATGTAATGTATACGACGATTTCCAACCACTTGAGAGACATTTGGATGATAAAAAAAAACTTGAGAAATGGATGGCTCACGGATTGAACGACAAGCAAAAGAAACGACGTTATGAAGTATAATCTCCCTTTCTTTTATGCGACAAGAACGACCCGTTTCTTCACCGGGTTGTGGCTTGCGATGAAAAGTGGATTCTTTACAACAACCGGCGACGCTCAGTTCAGTGGTTAGACGCCGACGAAGCTCCACGACACTTTCTGAAGGCATAGCTTCATCAAAAGAAATTAACGCTGACAGTTTGGTGATCTGCGACCGGTCTCATGCATTAAAGTTTTTGAATTCAGGCGAAACTATTACGGCGGAAAACTACTGTCAACATATGGGTGAAATGCATCAGAAACTTCGACAACAACACTCAACATTAGTCAACAGAAAAGGCCCAATTTTCCTCCATGACAATGCCCGGCCGCACGTTGTCAAAACTAATCTACATAAGTTGAACGATTTTGGTTACGAAACTCTGCCTCATCAGATCTCTCACTTACCGACTACCACATTTTCAAGCATCTCGACAACCTACTGCGTGAGAAATGCTTAAAAAACCTAATCGATATCAAAAACGTCTTCAGTGACTTCATCTCCACCAGAACGTAAGAATTTAACATTACTTAAATACACTTGTTTTGCGTTGGCAAAAGTGTGTTGACTCTGATGATGCTTCTTTCGATCAATATATATTTTTTTGAGCCGAGATTATTTTATTTGAATTTAAAAGTAAAAAAATCGCAAAAACTTTCTTGTCAACCTAAGTATATATATATATATATATATATATATATATATATATATATATATAGAGAGAGAGAGAGAGAGAGAGAGAGAGAGAGAATTCAATAATAATTATTCATTTATACCTGCAAACAATAGTGTTTCATGCTTACGCATTCATCAATGTAGGACGAAATTTATGTGGGTCGTAATCGTTGCATAAACGCTAGTTGACTGCCTCTCAGTTTATACTTCTCAGTCAGTGCTCATCTTAATTACTACCTGTAAACAGTATTGTCTCATGCGTATGCTATCATAAATGAAGGATTACAATTCCTGCCTGTCGGGAGGTTCGAACCCAGCCACGAAAGCACCTTTGACTCCATTTGCTTAACCTCTATCTCCAGACCACTAAACGATTACTATGAGAGTAAATGGGAATTAATAACTATAATAAACGCTACACTTAGGCGCAGACAACCCAGAGTATTTGAACGACGAAAGTCGTGAACTTTGCATAAACGCTAGTTGACTGCTTCTTTGTTTATACTTCCAAGACAGTGCCCATTCTAAAGTATTCTTAAAGGGGCTTGATAATTATAATTAAATAGTACTTATTCATTGACACTTATAGACACTAATGTTTCATGCTTACGTAATTATCAGTGTAGGATGACAATTCATTCTGGCCGGGGGTTTGAACTCGGTTATTAAGCCATCTTTGATTCCATTTACTAAGCTTCTACCTCCGGGCCGCCAAACAATAGCCACGAGAATAAAAGGGTTTAATAACTAATAAACGCTCATCTCGGGCGCAGAGTATTTTGTCGAACATAAAATTTACTTTTAAATCTTAATTCCATTTCCTTATATATACAGGGTGACCAAAAAAAACGGGCCCCAACTATAATTAGGCCCTGTTTCTTAGTGTTTTGTTCGAATTAAAAGAACCTTTGGTCATAACTAGTTCATTATATTCAAAACATCACATCAAAACACTAGGGTCTTTGGCCTTTTTTCTCCGTTCTACAGCATATGTTCTAGATGGCCTCCATTTAGCTCCGTGCATTTGTTGAGTCGCAGCACGAAGTTGTCCATGACGTTCTTACAGACCGAATTGGTAATGATTCTCATCTCCTCCCTGATGGTTTCCTTGAGTTCCGTGATCGTTCTGGGTTTCCCTGCGTAGATTCTGTCCTTAAGATAGTCCCAAAGATAAAAATCTGGGGGTCTTGGTCCGGGCTATGGGGTGCCCGTTCAAAATCAGTCTTGAGACTGATCACTCGACCTCCGAAGTTCTCTTTCAGCCAATATCGGGACAGGTTTGAGGTGTGAGAACTTGCTCCGTCTTGCTAGAACCAGAGCTTGCCCATGAGCGACGGGTAGATGGTCTGGAGCGCACTCTTGAAGGTTTTGAGGACCTCCACATACCGCTCCTTGGTGACTGTCACTGCTGCACCAGATTCTTCGATTAAGATTGGTCCGATGATGCTTCTGGCCGAGATTGCAGCCCACACCGTGCACTTAGGAGAGTACAGGAGCTTGGTGGCTACTTCATTGGGCCTGGAGGACTCCCAGAAGACAATTGTCTTGGAGTTCACCTTTCCATCAAGATGGAAGTGGGCTTCATCTGAGGTCCAAAGCAGGTTAAGGAAACTTGGTGTCTCCTCAATCTTCTCGAGCATCTTGACTGCCATAGCCCTCCTCTGCTTCTTGTCTGAGGCTGTAAGGGTCTGCAGCGTCTGTATCTCTATGGGTAAGCCCTGATATCGTTAACCAGCATTCGGGACATACCGAGGGACTGACTTCGCTTAGGCACAGAGCGTTTCGGACTCTGCTGGAGAGACTCTTTCACTCTTTCGACCACCTCGGCTGATCGCTTCTTGGGACGTCCTGAGGGGTATGGACGGTTCTCTCTGGTAGCGTTGAGGTTCTCCACGGTCCCATACTTCTCGAAGTGGTCCACCCAATTCTGAATTCTGCTTTTGGATAGAGCCTTTTCACATTCGAACTGACGCATGAAACTGCCCTGGGTTTTCTTAAACGAGCCTGTCTTGTAGTAAAATTTCACACAGTGTATTCGTTGTCCCAGCCCTCACTGGGGTCTTGGTGTACGCACGGTCGTTGATTCTGCCATGTCCTATAAAATAAGGGCAATCGATGAATAAATAATGGAGATATCATGTAAAGTGTACACGGGGCCCGTTTTTTGGGGTGACCCTGTATATATATATATATATATATATATATATATATATATATTGTTTTTGTAAAATGGGGGGGTCACCTCAAATACACAAACGGAATGTTCAAGAAAGATTATCGCTACAGTCCTCTGTCTCTTCTCTCTTGGCTGATCGGGAATCATCTCCCAGCACCCAGAAATGAACATCGTTTTATAGGTTCCATCTTCACGCACACACGAGATTATACGAGAACGGACGAAATAAAAATGCTGGCCGCCATGTTTGTTCTTCCTTTTCTTCGCCTGAACTCACCCGCTGAGCACCCACGGTAAGACTTCTTTTTCTTGCTTCTAACCACATGCCTCCCTGATCTCAAGATCACATTTCATAGTCTCTCATCCACTGTGGCGGTAGCCTCTCTCTACTTGGCCTCTGAGGTGTCTCGTCCTCCTCCTGTGGCTGCACACTCCCCTCCACTGCTTCGCCCTCAACTGGTCTGACCTCGAGAATGTGCCTCGGGACTCCTCCCACCACAATGTTGTTACTAGTGTTCCTCCCAGTCACGCGACCCCTACTCCATTGTGTGGTACAGCGCGCCCCCGGTGGCTTCACCCATACCTCGTCCCCGAGTTTAATTGTCCCTGTGGCCTCTACTTCTCGGCTTACCGGCTCCACCCTGGGATGTCTCCAGGAATATGCAAACATTGACAGTTGCGGGACCGTCTCTGGTACTTGTCCCAGTTTAGGCGACATGTTATACCAGAAGACGGCTTGCTCAGGTGAGGTGCATCCTCTTTCCGCAACTGCCTTTATGGTGCGGTGGTTTCTCTCTACGATCCCGTTGCCACTAGGTCTGTAGGCAGCTCTGAAAAATTGTTGGATCTTCCATTTCTTCAGTACTTCTGTCACTGCTACTGACTTGAACGCAGTCCCATTGTCGGTTAACAACTCTTCCACGGAGCCTCGCTCCAAAAACACCTCATCAAGGATTGCCGCTATTTCATTGCCTGTTCCTCCACGTAGCTTCTTCCATAAGGCAAATCGCCCGGGCCCACAGTCAATCATGGTCAGGTAAAGTCCACCCCTGTAATGGGTGACATCGCATGTCAGTCTCTCCCAGATCCCACTCACCTCCAATTGGCCAGCTTCATGCGTGCTTGGAGCAGGATCAATCGACTGACATCTGTCGCATGTCCTGACCACTTGCCTCACTGGCTCCTTGGTGATCCTCGGGTCGACTTTTTTCACTAAATACCAAGTCCTCTCTACCTCCATATAGTGCAAATTCTGCAGTTCTCGCACGCCAACATCATCTAGATCCGATGCAGCAACAACATCTTTCTTTGGCAACAGCCAACTCTTCTTCACTCTCGTGAGAGCATCTGCTCGGTTCTTTTCAGAAGCCACCATGTCTACACGAAGCTTCAAACAAAACTCTTGCATAAGCTCAGCCAGCACCTCAAGCCTGCGCTTCACTAACATCTCCGCAGCCCCTCTCGTTTTTATCCTTTTTTCGCTTGAAATGAGAGACTTTAGCCAAGCAAACACCGTGGCAGAGTCTGTTTTGATGCAGATGTCACGTAGTCCCCATTTCAAGGCCAGATTGACTCCTTTTATTGTCGCGTCTAATTCCGCCACATTGATGTGGCTGACGTCATTCTTTTTCCTCAACCAGGCTGCATCTTCTGCAACTACTCCTCCAATTTCCAAAACGACCCATGTTCCAATGCTGCTCGTATCGCACCACACGACTCCATCCAATGTTCGCGGTATGTTCCAGGTTCCCCGGACTGGGTCTTGCCGTTTTGCTTCTTTCAGGAGCTCTTCCATCATGGTGACCGTTCTTTCTCCCACCTTATCATTCCATCCTCGTCCTTCGGCGTGTCTCTTTATGTAGCTGCATGCTGGTCTAAGCCAGCTAGCAATGGGGTAATGTCCGATCAACTTTCCGCATATGGAAAAAAGTTCACGTCTGTTGAGCTCCTGCTTCAGTTGTGGGATCTCGTTTCCCCTGCGAAACTCTAGGCCGCCTGAAGCACCTCGTTTCAGTTTTAGGCCCAAAGCAGCCCCTCCGTCTACTTTTTCCGGCTCTTTCGCGACCAACCCGAACCTCTTCAAATGAGCCACCACCTCCTTGGCAGTTACCACAGTTTCATTTACCAGAATGTCGTCTATGTATGAGCTCACTACCCCATCTCCCTTTCCCATTGTCTCCAGAATCTTCCTGAGGATAGTTGACATAATCTTGGGTGCCGAATTTAACCCGAACCCTACTCGTGTAAGGCAGTAGGTTTTGCCTTTGTACTTGACTAACTGATATTTCCAGAGCTTCTTGGCAACATGGAGTTGCAAATAGGCAGATTTTAGATCTACCAACGTAGATGCGCCATTCATCTGCCTCCATTCCCTAATGGTCTCACTGCACACATCTACGGTGTCGCCTCCCGTATGGCACTTAACATGGCCGTTCAGCTCTCGGAAATCCAAGACCGGTCTTACTTTCCCTTTAGTTGTTTGCAGAACGGCCATCAACGGCAAAATGCCCGACTCCACATCATCCGTCCAAGGCATCAGTATCCCCTCCTCAATCCATCGGTCGACTTCCTGCTCAAACTCCTTTCTCGCCCCTCCTCTAAGCGAATTTGTGTAGCACGCCACCCTGTTTGTCAGCGATGGCGCTTGATGTTTCCATGCCCACTCCACCGTCCACCGCTCTCCGTCGAATTCGGCTCGGAAGTCCTGATCTTTGATCGACCATTTTCTTTCCTCCCCGGCCTTGTTGATCCCTCTGGGGGCGTTCTCCGTCACCGTGCACTCAGCTAGTCCGAACCTCACGTTGTCACATGTGATGGTAACACCTCCCTCGACACTTCACTCGCGACCCATCGAATAGCGTCTGCGTCACCCTGTTCCCGCTCGCTGAGCTCCAAATAGAGGGCCAGTGCGTCCCCTTCCAGAAACAGTGGTATTACTGCGGCCACATCATCCAGCTTCTTAATCCTTGCTACAAGGTCCACTTTTTTAAGCCACGCCATTAAAAGGCTTAATCATATTGCTTAAGCCTGCGTTGACCATCGCCGAAATAGCTTGATGTAAAATGGGGGGGGGTCACCTCAAATACACAAACGGAATGTTCAAGAAAGATTATCGCTACAGTCCTCTGTCTCTTCTCTCTTGGCTGATCGGGAATCATCTCCCAGCACCCAGAAATGAACATCGTTTTATAGGTTCCAGCTTCACGCACACACGAGATTATGCGAGAACGGACGAAATAAAAATGCTGGCCGCCATGTTTGTTCTTTCTTTTCTTCGCCTGAACTCATTCGCTGAGCACCCACGGTAAGACTTCTCTTTCTTGCTTCTAACCACAAAACTGTACCATAGTGCCAGTGACATGTACACACATAACGTTTATAAAAGGCTCTTATAATCCTTCCCAGGTCTTCGGCGACTTACGAAATGAAAACAGTTCGAAAAATGGAATACGACCATCACCAGATTTATCGTGTGATGGATTCGCTCAAATATCCGTTTTGATGTAAGTGTCGACTTTACGGCGAATATCTATATAGTTGTATGGGTTTTAATTATGAATTAGTAATATTTCAAAATCATTTAATTGTTAGTTACGGATGCTGCATACTTTTCCGTGTTTATGGGTGGCGGTATGTAGTTTTATTTATTGATTGGAACGAGAGTTAAATTATGGTGTGGTTAACTGTTATTAATTTCCCCGGAGTTAGAGTGCATACTGTTAGTATTTTTTTGATTCCTCGCGAAAACAAAATGTGACACAAGGTCATTTTTATTGTGGGAGTAACCGACTCCACCAAAAGGGGGCACTCTGGCAGTATGCAATAATAAAGTTCCCTTAGTATAGAAGGGTTTCCCCCTCCATAGACTAAGAACAATTTAACTGTAGCGTAGCATCTGGAACAACACCCTACAGGAGAAATCAACAGAAAAATATCCATGTACGTCTCATTCTGGAGCACTCGAATCGAGTACTGATTGATTCAATTCAAAATTTAACTACAGATTTTATTCTAAATCTAAAAGGCTGGATAAATTATATCTAAAGATTAGAAAATAGTTTTTGCATCGCATCCTTTATCCTTCCTCATAATCACGTTAGATCTCATATCACAAATGACCGAAAATTTCTCACATTGCATAAATGACCAAAAATTTCTCACATTGCATAAATGACCGAAAATTTCTCACATTGCACAAATGACCAAAAATTTCTTACATTACACAAATGACCGAAAATTTCTTACATTACACAAATGACCTAAAATTTCTTACATTACATAAATGACCGAAAATTTCTCACATTGCATAAATGACCGAAAATTTCTCACATTGCATAAATGACCGAAAATTTCTCTCATTGCACAAATGATGAAAAAGTACTCACATTGCATAAATGACAAAAAATTTCTTACATTACACAAATGACCAAAAATTTCTTGCATTACACAAATGACCAAAAATTTCTCACATTACACAAATGACCAAAAATTTCTCACATTGCATAAATGACCGACAATTTCTCACATTGCACAAATGACCGAAAATTTCTCACATTGCACAAATGACCGAAAATTTCTTACATCACACAAATGACCGAAAATTTCTTACATTACACAAATGACTGAAAATTTCTCATTGCACAAATGACCGAATATTTCTCTCATTGCACAAATGATGAAAAAGTGCTCACATTGCATAAATGACCAAAAATTTCTTACATTACACAAATGACTGAGTTTCTCACATTGCACAAATTACCAAGAAATTCTCTCATTGCACAAATTACCGAAAATATCTCATATTGCACAAACGACAAAAAATATCTCATATTGCACAAACGACAAAAAATATCTCATATTGCACAAACGACAAAAAAATTTCTCGCATTGCACAAATGACCGATATTTTCCTTGAATATTATGCATGGGAAGTTATACATTATCCGCTATTTTCTAACAGAGTTATTGCTGGAGATATGAAATTGAAATACAATATAAAGCGAGCTCGCTATTGACATATTCGACTTGAAGAGCCAGATCAACAGGCATAATATTTTCTAAAAATTGTTTCAATGGGGAAAAATTAGTTCACAAATGTCTTTAATTAATAAAAATGGTCATTTGATTAAAATGAAATGAAACTCATTCATGATTTATTTTAGGTTAAAGATGCGACATCTTATATTATGTTGGAAATGGCCGCGAACATTTCCATAAATTGAACGAACCATTAAACATGCAACAATTTATGACTTATGGAGATGACAACCAGCCTTTTTTTATACTCTCATAAAATGTTTTGCCATTCCGACCTAATGAAATTATGGAGAATTGATTTCTATAGTTGATGGCGATTCTCTGCTATAACTAGACATCTGACCCGAGCAGCTGCGCAAAGTCGATCCTGTAAAATAGGTGTCTTCGAACTTAGTATGTCTGACGTGTCCAAGGAGATGAGGTCAAAAACAAATATATACGACAAAGTTCGATATTTACATGTTTTGTATTTCTCGGCATGCCTAGCGATAAATTAGGATTTTAAGTTACTGATGAGAAAAGAATCGGAGCCTGAGACATTCGTGATCATGAATTTTCAAAGAGGAATACCATAATTTTGCCTGATTTGTTTTCATAAAATCTATTTTTAATTGCCTTATTTTCGGGTTATAAGCTGGGCATGGGACAGTAAAACCAGTTGCCAACATTCACCCGCTTTTTATTGACTCCAGCCGAGAGCTCTTTTCAGGATCCTTGTTCCCTTAAGTGCAATAGTCTGGATCTCTTTTGCGCTTTGTTTATCAGAAATACTGCTTATATAGATCTTAAAGTTCTTCTTCATAAGCCCTGTGGCACCTTTAATTACTGAGATGGTGCATATCTCCCCAAGATACCAGTTTTTTTTTCATATCATACATAAGACCTTGATATTTTGTCTGTTTCTCTCTTTCAGCTCTGTTTAGACCTCCATCATTAGGGACACTTACTTCAACCAAGGTTGCCACTCTCTCTGTCTCTATGTTCCATATTACTATGTCAGGTTTGACAGAATCATTTTCAATGTAGGTGGCTGTAGGGATGACATGGTCATAATGTATGGTGTACGCCTCATTTCCAACAGTTCTTTCAAGTTGATATTCCCAGGACTTGCTGCTACATTGGATGTACAGATGGATGTGTTATAAGATTGAGGGTAAGCCGGTAACATGCAGGACTCGTCTGACATTGAAATTGGTGATTTGGATGTTATATTAGCTAAGTAAAGCCCGTCTTTCTTAAGGTGCGCGCATTCAATTTGCACATCTAATTGTTTCAAATTTATGCGGAGCCGAAACTACTTCTAAGGCATCACTCAATAAGTCTCAGGTAGAACTTATAAAACAGCAATGTTTTCGGCAAAACCCGAATTTATTCAGCAATATAGTTTTCCTCTAAGGAGATACACTGATTTTAACATTTTCTAAGCGTTTTTATTTCATTCTATGAAGAACGGTTTTCTTTGACCTAGAAAAAGGCCTCTGTTTCCAATATCACTTCGTTATTGAAGACACCTATGGTCCTATAAAGCATTTTTATTTTTAGATCTGCAAACAGCACATATTTGTTGGATCCAAAACTGTAGAATATGGTGAATGTGGGAGCTATTTCAAATTCAATTTATATGGTTTTCCCATCGTTGCGATCGATTCGTGACATGGTGTATTGTTTTGGTGAAGGATCACCTTCTTTAATTGTGGTCGTGTTTTGGCGATTTCTTCTTTTAAAATTTAGATTATTCACTAGTGGCGTTTTTTTTTTTGCTTTCTAAATACCTTGTGCATCCGAAAATGCAGAAGCCACAAACTTTGCCTGAAAATGTTAGCGTCTTCCATCCAATAGTGTAGCGTTACCCAACACGTTATATGCAGTCTACGTCGCAAAGGAGAACAAGAATAGAAAAGAACTTCAACTCGCTTTTTCCTTGTAACAACATTTATTTCTTCATTGTTACGGCCGTGACGTCAACGACGTGATCGTCTTCTCTGACGCGATTTCCAACCTCTCACACGGTCTCGAACGTTATCTAGTTCTGTGCTCCACTTCTCTCATGTGATCGCCCTCTTTTGCCTTTTTATAGTATTTTTCTTTATCAGTGACGTCATTTCGCAAGCATTTGTATCTAGACGTCTACGCTATGTTACGATAAGAAACCATAAAAAATAATATATTAAAGCTCGTTTTTCAATGAATATGCAAATTAGTTAATCTTGTCTGAATATGTTAGCGTCTTTGGTCGATTTGGACGACTTTCACCTTGTACAGTTTTATCCATTGTCATATATTGACGCAAGAATTCGTCTGTTTTGCGCCGAAATGGTTACAAACAGCACTCTAATTGTCAACGTGTTGTTGTTTTGGATTTACTATGAGTAAATGCAGCACCCACTTTGAACGCATCTTTCTTACTGACAGATTTTCAAGCACACTATACCAAACTATTAAATTTGAACCACCTGAACATGCAGAACCACGTTCAAAGTCAGCATACCGCCTTTTAATCGCTGTTTTCGACGGAACAGAGTCCCAATTAACACTTATTAACTGAGTGTTACCTATATATATATATATATATATATATATATATATATATATATATATATATATATATATATATATATAACTTTGTGTGTATGTGTGTGAGTTTTTCCCTCATAAGTTCTGAAACGACTGAGCTTATCTTTTGAAAATTTCACCCAAAAGTAATTTATATGCCTGGCAGTGTTCTTAGATATGTTTTGTACAGAAATTCATCTGATAAGTATCGAAAATCGAAATAAATTCAAACAAAAATAGCTTTTCTCTCTTATAGATAAAAATGAATAATTTTTACATGGGAATATTTTACGTTGCACAGACCAAGGGAGATATTATGTCATATATATATATATATATATATATATATATATATATATATATATATATATATTATGATATAAAGCTGAATGTGTGTGTGTGTGTGTGTGTGTGTGTGTGTGTGTGTGTGTGTGTGTGGTCACGAATAGGCTCCCATATGGTTGACTATTTTAAAAAACTGATTACATATAATAATAGACGATGTGTCGAGACACAGGAATGGGTATGTTTGATCTGGCAGAACGGTGGTTCATTAAAATTGTGGGGTCTGCGTTCGCGCCTGGTCCACAAAGTATGGAAATAAAAAATTAAAAAAAAACGTTTACAAGTGTTTTTGATATAGATCTACATAAGAATACTTTGATAAGTATGTTTTAACTTAAATAGGGATGGTATAATAAAATTGTGGGGTCTGCGTTCGCGCCTGGCCTCCATAAAATGGAAATAGGCACAAACTTTAATAAAGACTTTTCATATCTATCTGCGTAAGTATACTTTGATAATTATGTTTCAGTTTGAAGAAATATGGCATAATAAAATTATGGGGTGTTCGTTCGCACCTGACCTCCATAGAATGGAAATATGTCACAAAGTTTAACAAGGTTTTTTAATATAGATCCACAGAATATTGTGATAAGTGTTTCAGTGTGAACAGGTATGGTATAATAAATTATGGGGTTTATCTATTTTATTTTTACTTTCATCATATTTTGCTTTGGTTTTGATACCCCCAAATTCGAAGCTATCTCTTTACAACACTTCCTATCATAACCTATCATGCTTTCATAAATCAGAGTCCATTTTCTGTAGGCTCTTTTGGAACCCAGTCAACGACGGGTACTTTTGCTAGTATATATATATATATATATATATATATATATATATATATATATATATATATATATATATGCATATCGCATAATCACGCTTTGACACACCGGTCCTCACCAGATTAGCGAAGTTAAGCAACGATGAGTCTGGCTAATACCAGATGGGTGACTATTTGAAAATACTAAGTGCTGTATAGGTGGCAGTATATCACTGTTGTCAAAGGAAAAGTTAGGTGCTTCCTTCCTTCTGCTAGAGTGTGGGAGACCTCTGAGCGAGGTCCAGGACCCACTCCCACACCCCGATCAGGGTAACGTGGGGTTATGGAAAGCAGTTGACTAGTGATGCAATCCGGAAGCAATCAGGAATAATTATGTTCGTGGTTTTGTATCTCATTGTGCTGGGCAGAAGATCCCTCTGGGTGCAACGGTCAGGACAATAGCCCAGTATGGACATTGCTCGAACAGAAAGAAACTGCAACCTACTGTCTGTTGGTTGGTTGGTTGTTTTTGTTTTACGGCATATCAACCCTTTTCGGGTTATTTAATGCCGAATCCAAAGATTTTGAAGAAAAATTTTTTTTTAATAGAATATATTTGTTGTTTTCACGTCGGTTTCTATTTAACCCATAGTTGGAACCCTAACAGGTACTACCACTCCGGGTCAGAGTGGACCTGCGAGCAATGTTAATTAAAGGGTGGCCCACACTCCCCAAAGCCCACAAGCTGGGGCCTCACCACTGGATATAGTTTAAGGTCATATCCAGGACCATCCTACTGTCTGTATAACTGTATAGCTGCATAGAAAGCTGTGGCAATACATAAAAACACTTTCGAGAAAGTAGAGTGAATAGGGTTGTGAATAATGAGCAACAATGAATTCATGGATGTCATGAGGAACAGAGATAGATGGAGAGTCATAGTCGTCTATGCTTGAACCAGGCAGGACTCCACTTGAATAAATGAATTAATACTATTGCAGTTTAATGTATTCTATCTCAGTGCTCAATTCAAGATGTGTAATGGATATAGTATGTGTTATCCTTTTTATGATACCATCCTCCCTAGGTATTATTTCCTCCATTTTTTTTGTGAACTAGTGCAGTATATTCGGGTATTGTGATGCCTTTCTCCTAGGCATTGCCTCCTCTTTTTATGAGATCAGTATAGTATCTCTTCGTTCGTCATAATAACATCTTCCTTGGCAGTACCCCATTCTTTGTGTGTGATAAAGTTTAGTATCTGTTCTGTGGTCATGATATAATAAAAAGAGCCATTACCTCCTCTATTTGGCGGGAGGATGTAGAGTAATATCTGTGCGTTTATCATGATATCATTCTTTCGCCTAGCAAAAGTATAAGACTGGAGGAAGCATGTAATTGCCAGTATATATAAATAGAGAAATTTAAAACACGCAATTTTGAGATAGGTTCTTCAGATAGACTGACTTACCTGGCTAGTTTGCTTAGTCCTAGAATTCGTTTATTTGGTAAATAACCAATGGATACCTGTACGATAAAAAAGAAGAAAGAAGAGTGAAATGTTTAGTTTTGGGTAAACAAATCATATCAATAATCATTGTGTTTATAGAACATGAATGAACGGGTGACAATAATAGGAGAATTAGACAAGAAATGGTAGGAGTATGAGAATACGTGAAGAGATGTCAATATGCATCGTGACTACATGTGTCTATGCGTCATCTGATGCCTATAGGACATGAAGTAAGAGGTGAGAATGAAAGGTATATATACAGTGCCACGCAAAAGTATTGGATACATTACATTTTTCTTCATAACTTTAATTAGAGTTCAAGATTTTACCTAAAATTTGGTCAATATATTCCTATTACTATTCTAAATTATATTTGGAGTAGTAATTACAAAATTAAAGTTTAGAAAGTTTATATTTAAGGAAAAATATGAATTAACAAACGCAAAAGTATTGGATACACTTTAAAAAATTATTTTTCTGAAATAAATTTAAATGACTTTTGCTTAGTGTGTTGCAATAATGCAAATGAGTTATCACTGACCAATCAGATAGCTTTATATTTAAATAAGTTTATAAAATTCTTCCAGTTTGGGCTCACTCCTTCAAAGTCAACCAGTTCATTTATAAAAATGCCTAAAGCTAAAGAGTTGTCAATAGACATTCTTCAAAAAATCATTGATAAGCACAAAGAAGAAAAAGGGTATCGAATAATATCAATAGAACTTAATCTACATTGGTACAGTTGGAAACGTTATTAGAACGTTTAAAAACCCTGGTGAAGCTGTTGCAAATCTTCCAAGATGTGGTCGGCCAAGGAAATTAAACAAAAAAATCAAGGTGGGTAAGCAGAAAGGTACCAAAAACCTTTTCTTATCCGTGGTGAAATTCAAACCGACCTCAGAGAAGCTGGGATTAATGTGAGCAAGGATCAAATTAGTAGAGTTCTAAATCGTGCAGGTTTTGTATCAAAGTCCCCAAGAAAAGTTCCATTATTGAAGCTTAAACATGACAGATCACGTTTGAATTATGTTAAAACATATGGGGAACAACCCCAAAAATTTTGGAACAAGGTAATCTGGTCAGACGAAACGAAAATCGAAATCTTTGGAAGAAACACAGCAACACATGTATGGCGTAAAAATAGCACCGCCTATAACAAAAAGAATACCATTCCTATGGGTAAGTTTGGCGGTGGTTCGATTATAGTATGGGGGTGTTTTTCATTCAAAAGTACTGGTGAACTAGAAATCATCAATGGCAGAATGAATGGACGTATGTACAGGGAGATTTTGGAGAAAAACCTCCAGAAATCTGCTGATTTATTGGGACATAATAGCAATTGCGTGTTTCAGCAGGACAATGATCCCAAGCATACTGCCAAACTAACCAAAGAATGGCTTAGAAATAACAGAATTGACGTTCTTATTTGGCCCAGAGTCTCCAGACCTCAACCCAATTGAAAATTTGTGGAAAATATTGAAGATCAATGTTCACAAGAGGAATCTGCAAAATATTCAACAACTAGAACAGTTCTACAAAGAAGAATGGCGCAAAATACCTGCATATCTTTGCAAAAAAATTGTGTGCAACTACAGAAAGCGATTGGAAGCTGTTGAACGCAAACAAACATTAAATCAATGTGTCCAATACTTTTGTGTTAGTTGATTTATATTTTTCCTTTAATATAAACTTTCTAAACTTTAATTTTGCAAATATTAGTTAGAATAGTAATAGGAATATACTGACGAAATTTTAGGTAAAATCTTGAACCTTAATTAAAGTTATGAAGAGAAATGTAATGTATCCAATACTTTTGCGTGGCACTATATATATATATATATATATATATATATATATATATATATATATATATATATATAGTAGTATTAGTAAAAGCCTGAGTAATTAGTAAAACCTGAAGACAGTTCTCAATACTATTGCAGAGCAAATATATCTCTATCCATCCTATGCCTCTCCTCTCTTTTTTTCACTTTTTTTTATATCTATCCCTCTCTTTCTCTCTCTCTCTCTCTCTCTCTCTCTCTCTCTCTCTCTCTCTCTCTACCCCTTTCATATGTTCCTATCCGTGTCTGGTTGAATATCTTAAACCCTCATAACCCCTACCACCCTATAATGTTTATTAAATCTTTAAACTTAAAATTGAAATTCGTCCCCCTCCTTTCCTTACCCCTCTCTCTATCTCTCTATTCCTATCCGTGCCTGAATTTCTTAAACTCCCCCTAATCCGTACAAATGTCTAATGTTTATTAAACCTTAGAATTTAACTGTTGTCGATCTCCGCCCCTTTTTCTTTCTTCCCCTCTTTTTTTCGTGCTACTTTTAATATCATTTTTCCAATCATAATGACCATTTCTGTAATGTTTGATAAAGTTACTGGAACGTTAATACGATTCGGTAACCGAAACATGTGTAACTAAGCAGATAAAACGGTAATAATATATATATATATATATACATATACATATATACATATATATATATACATATATACATATATATATATGATGATTGCAACGTCTTGTCAGATGAGTGCCACTCCCTCAGACATTTAAAATCCATGAGCCCAAATACCTGAGGGAGTATCTATACAAAGATGATGTTACAGAGTCTTAGCTTTGTACGACAGCTTAGTCTCTCTCTCGGTTCAAAATGTTGAGATCCAGCAACAAGCAAGAGCAAGATAGCCAGCAACAAATAAAACTGCAGACCAGCTTAATGCGGGTACTGGTCTTCCGCTTTATGGTTTTTTAAATCAGAGATTTGCTTCTCCTAGAAAGGTTGCCTTCACCACGGCTTACGGGAGCCCTCTCCACCCCAATACACATATACACACACACAAATATACACGGTGCTAGTTGGCCGTTGACCCAGAAAAAGAGTTATTTCGCCCTTTGAAAGGTCTTGTTTTTAATCCTTCAGGGAGACTAGCCGCCCTCCTCACCAAACAAGTCTGGTGGGCGAACCAGTTTAGTCGCCGGTGACCCGACCATGAGGCAGGTAGTACTGGGTTACATGGTACCAGTAGCATATGACATGACCTGACATATATATATATATATATATATATATATATATATATATATATATATAAAGAGAGAGGGGGGAGAGAGAAATAAAAAGGAAAAAAGCGACTTATGTGTTCATCAACGTTTCGTTTTTATTTCGAGACTTCATATGGGTGAATATATAAATAATAAAGATGAAACGTTGATGAACACATAACTCAGTTTTTTCTTTTTATTTCTCTATTTTGTCAGAATACTATTTCAATTATTCTCATCATATATATATATATATATATATATATATATATATATATATATATTACTCTCATCATATATATATATATGTATGTATATATATACATATATATATATGTATATATATATATATATGTAATATACGGAGTTCGTATAATTCAGTAAATTTTCACATAACAATAGGTTTTAAGCCAAAAATGGTTGACTTAAAGAGTTAGCTACAAAATTATCACATTTCATAATTGAGCATTAATATACTGTGTGTGCAAAATCAAGACTTACAGACAAGGTGTTGATGGCAACAAAAAGTGTATTTCATTTTAAGTTACAATTGTTTCAATGTCTAGTTCGACAATTTCAAGCATTATATCGTTGGAAAATTTTCAAAAACCAGCATTTTTTCAGACTTTATGAATAAGCACACTTTTGGCAATGTAATATTTTTGAATAGAAAGAAAAAAAAGGGAAAATCCCTAACGGGAAAAGCATGCGAGAAACATTTACCTTGGTTGTGGTTACGGAAAAGCCCATTTAAATATTAATGTATCGCCTAATTTTCGTATCCTTATTTAAGAACAGAGTTATGTGAAGTTTCTACGGGGAGCCCTAAGCCATTTAAAAAAAGAAATTTTTTTTTTAAATATATCCCATTTGTTGGGTTCCTAAATTCCTTTATTTCCCAATGATTGATTTTTTGTGAAGAATTTTTACAAATTTGGTATCTATATTTATATTATGGCCGTAACAACCTTGCTACCTAATTTTCTTCAACAAAAAAGAACGTTCTCCAGAACAACCGTTTTGGAACCAAACTTCAAACTGACATAAGTATTACCCTTTATTCTATTTTTAATTATAATTGAATATAATTTGTTTTTGAATGCAATAACTTGTTGGTTTTTAAATGCCTTCGTCCAAAAAAACGGGAAGTTGTTCTGCTATAAAAGAATCTTCTTTTCCGTAAAAGAAAGTGTTAGAAATAACTAACTAACTAAAAAAAAAAACTCAACCTTCACCCCATTCATATTTTCTGCCTTTATTAGAATATATCCTTCCTGTACCAAACCTGCCAGATTATTTCCCTTACCATATAGCACAATCTTAACACTAGCCATCAACCTCTTTAACGTGTTGTCTACAAAATTTATTTTTATTTCACTTTACCTTATGTTTTACATTTATCCTCTATTTCTACCCCCTCATACATTAATTTTTAAATTTTTTTTATTTTAATTGTATAGACCAGCACTTGTATAGATTACTTGTATCGTCACTCTCATTGAATCCTAACCGATTAATTAATTTATTTATTAGTTAATGAAATGACATAACATATAATATGTACTCCTAACGCGTACTCCATAACTCTATCGCCAAATCCTACTAAAGTCGCTAACATATTTAAAGTACCATAATTATCTAATAATGCCTTGGATAATCAAGCACACTCTCTAATATATCCCTCATGTACAAAAGTCCCTAATATGCCTATTCCGGGACGTCGCATTTTTATCTTGTTATCTAACATCTCCCCTCCTCTTCCAATAAGAAGCACTAGGCCTCGAAATACATGATATAAAGAGATTTTATCACAACTACATACTGTATTGTATTCCATTGTTTTAAATTAATTGTTATATCAAAATGTCTGCATTTAAAGAATCCTGATGTACTTAAATAGAAATATATGTAAAATATAGTGAGCCTTGCCTATATATATATATATATATATATATATATATATATATATATATATATATATATATATGCTTATATACATATATATGCTTATATACATATATACATGCATACATATATATGCTTATATACATATATATGCTTATATACACATATATGCATATATATATATACATATATACACACATATATATACATATATATACATATATATAGATATACATATATATATGCATATATATAGATATACATATATATAGATATATATAGATATACATATAGATATACATATATATACATATATATAGATATACATATATATATACATATATATAGATATACATATAGATATACATATATATAGATATATATACATATATATATATACATATATATAAATACACACACACACACACATATATATATATATGTATGTATATATATATATATATATATATATATATATATATACCACCTCAGCAGGAATAACCTTCTTAGTGACACACAATATGGTTTCCGCTCTGCAAGATCTACCGCAGATGTGCTGACGGTTATATCCCACAGGATTAGTGAGTCTCTTGACAAAGGCTTCCTTTCTAGGGCAATTGCTCTTGACATATCAAAGGCCTTCGACAAGGTATGGCATAAGGGTCTACTTCACAAGATTTCCAGCTACGGTATAACTGGAAATGTTTTCTCAATCATTAAATCATTTCTCTCCGATAGGCTCATAAGAGTAGTGGTAGATGGACAAAAATCGGAGGCCTGCAATATAAATGCTGGAGTCCCTCAGAGGTCAATCCTAGGCCCAACTCTCTTCCTGATCTACATCAATGACCTCCCTAAACACATACTTAAATCATTCGTTGACATCTATGCTGATGACACGACCATCTACGGCAACACATCAAAGGCTGTAAATGACAAAGTTCTCTCTGATTCTCTCTCCTCTGATCTCGAGCGCGTGGTTCAGTGGGAGAAGATGTGGCTGGTTACCTTTAATGCATCCAAAATCAAACTCCTATCCTTACATCATCAACGCTCTGATCCCAATCTGGCATCAATTGTGATGGATGGCTCTCGTCTGGTGTTTTGACAAGCTTCTGGGTATGACCTTTACTCCTGATCTGAAATGGAACACGTACATCAAGTCTGTTGCTAAGATCGCTGGAAAGATGGTGGGTTCCTTTTACCGCTCCAGAAGATATCTCACTACTGATGCAATTCTCTATCTATATAAAAGCCAAGTACGTCCAAGGATGGAATACTGTTGCCATATCTGGGCAGGAGCTGCAAAAAACAGCCTATCCTGCCTTGACAGAGTACAAAATAGACTTCGTGGCTTAGTGGGGGATGCCCTTTTCTCTACCCTGCAACCTCTCTCCCACAGAAGAGACGTTGCGAGCCTATCCTTGTTTTATCGTTATTTCCATGGCAGGTCCTCGTCTGAACTCCAATCTCTGGTCCCCCTCTCACCAATCTTTCACGAAAAACACCCGTCTAGCCGAATCCACTGTGAAAAATTTCCCCCACTCTTTATCTGTGCCTAGATCAAAACGTGGATTCCATGAACAAAGCTTCTTTCTTAGAACTGCATGCCTGTGGAACTCTGTTCCGTCTGCCTGCTTCCCACCGGACTACAACTTGGATATGTTCAAGTCCAACGTAAACAAATTCCTAATGAACCGCCCCCTTAAGTAAACAATTCATCAAATCTCCACACTAACGTAATGTACTTGCAATAACCCTTATCCCTGAGTGGCTTCCGGGCCTTGATAAGTGGTGATCACTGTGTATATATATATATATATATATATATATATATATATATATATATATATATATATAGGCAAGGTTCACTATGTGTTACGTATATTTCTACTTTTTAGGGATTTTATTTTCTCGCAAGTTTATTTTTGAAGAATCTCTCAACCAATACACTAATAGATCATCATTCACATGTTTTCTAGAACAATTATTCTTATTTTTCTTTTTTGGTTTAGTTTTTAAAAAGAACCCCATCTCTTATTACATCGCAGTACAACACTTGACAAATACAGATTTTGCGAAATATTGTTTTATTTTCTCCCGTTTTCTTTTCACCAGTCATTACTTGCAATTAGTTCAACCAATTAGTTGAAACGAGCGGATCAATTTAGCACTAAATACAGGTAATGTACTTTGTTAATCTTTACCGATCTTTTATAATAACTTAATAGATGTAATTTTGCCATCCAATTCCTCGGTTTACCTGTGTTTCCTCATCCTCCGCCGCCAAGCAACACTTACCGTTCTTTATTTGTTCTCCTTTCATATGTAGTTTGAGATTAACGACATTTTTCACCCACGCATCTAAAATAATTCAGAGTGATCAATGAATACTGCAAACTGTATTAACTGGTTGAGATATTAGACAAATGTGGTATAATGTAAAGTTAACATCCTGTTTTACCGATCTCAGGGGGGATTGTTTTGCATTACACTGTATTTCACGGCTTGTCAAACGTAAAAAAACAAAAAAAACAAAAAGAAACATAAACACATTTTCAAATTCTTTTTGTCCCCCTTTTTCGTTTTTAAGTCTGCCATTTTCTACAGTTAATCTTTTACATTTCAGTTTTCCCCTTTCTACGACTAACTTTTACATTTGCACTAATTCCTCCATTATATCCCGTTCTCCATTTGTTTTACAACCTAATTTTTTAATTTTTTTATTTAACAGAATATTAATATTGTATTAACAGTGTAAATTATCTCTACAATATGAGTTTTGTTTCATTATACAATTTTCCCCAATTGTTCCATTTTATCGCCCAGTTCCTCCGTTTTCCTGATATATTTGACATTTCTCGCGTGGTTTTGTCATTTTTTATGTTTTCCGTTCAATTTCTGCATTTTCCAGCTAATTTCTCTAATTCGTTTGATTATTATTTTCCACGTTCAATTCCTTAAGTTTCAGGTCATGAATGCATAAGTTCAGTCATCGTAATTATGCAATTTGCCATCCTCTCCAATTCATTCGAGTGGAATGAAAAAAATAGGAGACATTACTTTTGGAACGCCACTCGAGAGTAAGAGTTAATCAATCTCTAAGGATCCAGCTCCGCAATATTGTGTTCCATAGACGGAAAGCAATTTGCAAAGAAGCTCTGAATATTGGCATTCTATCTGAGGTAAAAAGGAAAGCGTTTTTCCGTTGTGGTAGCAATACGATTTCTTACTGTGAATATCTTACAAGGTAGAAGCACAGATTGGAGCTCAGTCGAGCACATTCCATGGAAATAATATTACAGTAGGTTGAGACTAATAACGCCTTTTCTGTAGGAAGCAGAAGAGACAATACTCCACTAGATTTCGTAGTCGATATTGTGGTCTATATTAAAATTACGTAAGATAATGTTTATCTGTGTCATAATTTTTAGCTATGCCTATTTAGTTAACGTTTAGTTAACGTTTAGTTAACACAAAACGACCATGTTAGTTATTTCATTAGTCGCGGCGAACTGTAAATTGACAACTCTATTTTCTTTAATTGCAAACTTGGCAACTATTGCTTATTTTGAGTCCAGCTTGGTTTCGCAATTCATTATGAAAATACTGATACGCGGGCAAGGTTTTTCAATTGGGCAAGTTTATTTTCTTTACAGTTGATGAACGAATAATTTCACGAAATAGATATGTCAACTGCCAATCTCGTTCGTGCGATTTAACCTTATTAGATTATTCACTCTGGGGGATATATAAAGTCCCATGTCTACGCTGATAAACCAAACACAATAGACCAGTTGAAAGACGGCATTCTACACATTATTACTGAAATAAAGCCTGATTTAATGTTCAGAGTTGTGAAAATTAGCGATCTAGATTACGCAATATACACGCGATCTGCGGGATCTATATGATCGAAATTGTATTTATTAAATTATAAATGCGACAAATTAACTTTTGCAATAAATCACGTATATCATAAAATATTTCTCTGTAATTTATTTTAATTAAAAGATACCCCGATTCTAAAAATAGTATCCTTTATTATTTCGTATTACCATGTTTATTTTATCTATAATAGAAAAAAAAAACATTTCGAAAGACGTCTACTCAATTTTATTATAAAATCATTTTTTTTTTTACGAAATACATTTCTTTTTTAAATTCTTTTTCTAAAAATGATAAACATTTGTTCACACACACACACACACAAAAAGAATTAATAAAAAGTGCAAAAAACATTTATGCATACGTAAGTAAAAAAGAGAGTAAAATGATCAACCATGGTCAAGAGCAACTCGAAGGCTCCCTTTTCATTAGCTACTATACAAAGATGTAGGAAAATGCGTGACACCTTTCACAGGATTGCTCCACTTACTCTTGATCCTCTACTTATAATGGTGAGTATTTTGCAGGGGGCATCAAGTATCTTTTTGTTTGGTCGTTAATGTGACCAGGACGAGGATTGAACCATGACCTTCGTGACTTATTAGCGAACATTCGGAACATTATCTCAAATTAACCGGTAGTAATATAGAAGATTGTCAATGAACGAAACATAATAAAATAGCAAAGTAACCCGACGTTGCCCTGCGTCAGAAGAAATATTACATATTCGTTGTGTATAACATAGAAGGGTGTATATTAGCGTATATATTATGTAAGTGTATACTGTATAATCGTAATGAATTTACGGCAACAGCTACATTTTTAACAATAGACATGTAACAAAAGGCACAAATAACAGTTCTTTGGGGTTGTAACACCAGGCCAATCGGAGAAACATACCTGACCCTTCCCTGAACTTGTTTGACAGATCTTCAGGAACTACTGCAAAGAAGATTCAGTCACATGAATCAGTAAATCTCGGGTTGTCTGTTCAGCAACTTTATTTACCGATGTTTCCCCATTGGAAAGCTGCCGCTGGTCTTAGACTAATGCATTCTGAGGGACATTCGTGGGACCATCGCCGTCCGACTCGACCCGCTCTCTATCTTCTTGACTGATCAAATCATCATATCTTTTCCCAAAACTCTACCTAAAGTCCACGTCACTTTAAAATAACGTCTAGGTAAGAGTACGTCGCACTCTAGAGGTCAGTCTATTTTAAAATATTGTTTACGTCCTACATTCTTTCTATTACAACATCTTAACATAAATAATTTTCTCTACAAATATTTATTTTGATATAACATTCTATTTTTACAAATATTAAAACGATCATAACTATCGTCGGCTAGCGGTGTTACCCTGCTAATATCTAACAATATGTCAATCGTGCTTTAAACAGAAACATTCATTCCGAAGGCGCTCCTATCACAGCAAAGAATCTACTGTTGATTTTATACGCCGGGTCTTACTGGTTTTGCGGCGATAATGGCTTGGATTTAAGTTTGAAATAAAAGAAGTCAAGCATCATGGTTTAATTGTGCTTTAAACAGAACCATTCATTTCGAACGCGCCCCGTCATATCTAAAAACTTAATGTTGATTTTATGTGTAGGATCTTTCAGCTTGTGTTGTAATAAAACTACTCAAATGCAATTCCGTGCTCTCCGCTTATCTCGGCATTGTTTCTAGTCTTCTAGCACTTCTCCTTGCCAATGGACTCAAGCAGTGCCGATTTAGGAGCGGTGCGGTTGGAAATTGTACAACCGTTGCCTCATAATTATACGCGCAGCTACCTTTACAGAGGGCATTCATTGTCTCTTGAGACTAAGCGGAGGCATCAATCAATATTAGATTAGAGACTCTTTTTTGGAACTCTCTCAAAAGAAGGAAAGACAAGTGGTTGGTGCACTGACCCAGCTGTCGCAACAACACTCCATATATTGACGGATGATGTTTTTGAAGAAATACTGTCAGGTGTAAGAAGTCTTAAACATAAGTATTTTTATTATTATGAAGAACATTTGTGATATGCAATAAAAATGTTCATCGGATCTTGATGACGATCACAAAACAACAATGACATTAAATGACTTAAACCTCACACTTCATTCATCTTTTATTTCATTATTTTATGGCCATTAATGCGGTCAAGTGCTTGTCCATTATATACAAGTATAGTCGACATAAAACAGACTTGTAACAGCTTGTTGTCCTCCCCATTTTTGTCAAACGATCGTATTTTTATTTCCAATGTATCCAGTGTACATAGGGCATTTTCTGCATTGAATATTCATTGGTTATGTTTTTCATATATTAAAATAGTTATCACCTATCAAGGGTCAACTGCCATTCGAGGATGAGAGTTAAAAATCATCTGACAATAATAACATTGATGTTTATCATTACCGCTTCCGTTCTGTATGGAGAGACAATGTATACCCCAGTAAGGATAGCTGCGTAATTTTTAAGCAAGGGTTGCGCAATCACCAACCACATTTCTCCCGAATCGACACTGCGTTGATCCGGTAGCAGAGAAAAGTTCAGAATGATCAGAAATAATGCCGAGATAATCGGAGAGCACATACAGCACCTGGTATTCCCAAATTGTCACTCACTCAGTACAAATCAGGCTCAACGTCGCTTAACTTTTGTGATCTAGTGGGAGTCGGTGTGCTAAGATTGATTAATTGTTCGGTGTTTAAGAAAATAGTTTGTTGCTATTTGGATTTAAACATAAATGTTTTGATTTAAACATAAGACTTTCTATGGACTCTGCAAAGTGCTCGACTGAGCTCCAATGTTTTACTTTTTCTATTTGTAAGACCTTCACATCAGAAAAGTATTTTCTACCACAATTGCGAGAAAATACTATATCGTCCATCACGTTTAGATTAACATTGTTAAGTTATTGAGATATTAGTAAAATGACAACAACGTTTCACTTGATTTAATGAAATGAATAAAGATTTTTGTAATGCACTTGTGTCGTTCCAACGGGTTCTGTAAAGTTCCATCGAAAGTCCTCTTGTGTAATCGTGCCAATGATTCTCGTCACAGCCTCTTTCGTCTCCATAGTTGTCTCATAACGACAGCTTCTGGTGTTTTCCTTGAGCTTAAAGAATAACAAAAAGTCTCAGAGAGCATAGTCTGGGTTATAAAGATGGTAAGGAACTGTCTTGATGCCTATTTTGGTCAAATAGTTTGTGATATATATATATATATATATATATATATATATATATATATATATATATATATATATACGAGGTGCCTTCCTTAAGTTTCCAGATATTTTTGTACAGGCATTTTGTGAAATTGTGAAATATATATTCATATGTATGCAGATATCAAATATGAATTTTAATAACAGAAGGTGTGTCCTCGTTATATATATATATATATATATATATATATATATATATATATATATGTGTGTGTGTGTGTGTGTGTGTGTGTGCGTGTGTATGTGTACATATGTGCATATATATGTATATATATGCGTATTTATATATATATGTGTGTATATATATGTGTGTACATATATATATATATATATATATATATATATATATATATATATATATATATATATATATATATGGTACTTATGCACTTATTGATCCGTGGTGAAATAATAACGTTATTATTTAAAAAGCCATTCTAAATATGGAGAGGGCAGGGTGTTTTGTACCTATTCTGTACTTTGACCTTACAATGGAATAAAAAAAATATCATAAAACTTAAATTAAACTTGGAAATACGATTTAAAAAATAGCGCGGATCAGTAAGTGCATTACTCCATATATATATATATATATATATATATATATATATATATATATATATATATATATATATATATTGAGAAAAAATACCAAGAAAAAGTGTTGATTTTTTTAACATCATAATGATTTTATGTCCAATTTTATTTACAACTTAAAACGAAGTGAAATAATTAATGAGATTGTATATGTTTCCCTGGACAAGCCAAATAAAAAAGAAATAAAAAAGCAATAAAAATTCAGCATACCAATGAATAATAAACACTTACAAGCCTCCACCCCTTGGAAAAACTTCAAATTAACTACGAAAGTCGCCATTTTTACACATTTTAAAATAATTTCTGACAAGGACGCATCACAGACCGTCTGAAACGCGCGTAAAGGATTTCAATGACTTAAAAACATTATTACAATGATCCAAACATAATTCTCAATGAAAAACCAAGACACGGAATAATAAAATAATGTTAAAAAATACACATTGTTGGTGACTACTCCCTTATTTAAATATATATATATATATATATATATATATATATAAACTAAACTTACTATATACATAAACGTAAGGAAATAAATTCTCTCAAATTCACTAAAATATCAGCTGTTATATTTTCAGCATATAATTCTTTGGCTTGCGTCCAAGAAAATTGTTCTATTCAAATATATACAATATATTTCATTTTTCGATGAGGCATTTTCTCAGTGCTCCTAAAAACTTACCGAACAGTGAAAACCCCGAGTTTATTTTATACTGTCTTTCATCATATAAGCTATCCTTTAAAAAAAACAAAAACAAATCGAATCGAAAGATCTTAGTATCGCATGCCTTAATCATGCGACAAAATTACACATATTGTTTGCCATTGAACAATCCATATGGATTGTAAATGCTACTTATAATTATAAGGTAATTATGTGTAATTTGGTTTATACAATATATTAAAACACACACACATATGTGTATGCGTGTATGTGTTTGTGTGTGTATGTGTATTTTAATACTATATAGATTATGTCAAATTTAAATTAAGTAATTCTTTCAAATTCACAAAAACACACTCCAATATTCTTATTGCCATCAAAATCGATGAAATAGCCTATTTTAAAATTAATTCATTGATTGCCAGCTCTAATTGCACTTCGGTGAAGCTTTATATACCCCACAGTGTTTATTAAAAAGCCATTCTTAACATGAATTGTAGTCTACATTATACTGTAGAGAACCTACTGTTGATTTTATGAAATTATTTTTTATATATAATAGCTTGCATTGAATGTTAAAAATGCAAAAGCCAAGTATCATGGTTTAATTGTGCCTAAAACAGAAACATTCATTGTGAACGCACTCTTGTCATATCAAAGAACCTACTGTTGATTTTATATGCCTAGCATTTCTTGTTGTGCGATGATAATGACTTGAATTTAAAATTTAAAAAAATTCAAGTATCATTGTGAAAAAGTGCTTTAAACAGAAACAATCATTTCGAACGCGCCCCTGTTATATCAAAAGATTTACTGTTGACTTTATATGTCCGACCTTTCTGTTAATAAAACCTCTCAAATGCACTTATGATGTTAGGCTCTGTAAGATATTAACTTTGGTTAAAATCATTTGTTCCTTCTTTCGTCGGATTATTTCGATTATCAGTTATTGATACTTATCGAAGACATTCCGACACAACGCCTACCTAAGAATACTACCAGGCACATAAAGTACCATCGTGTAAAAATTCATAAAAATCGACCCAGCAGTCCATAGGGAAGGAATTTTTCGAGTTCATAGGGAACGAACTCACACAAAGTTTCTTTTCTATACTAGTACAGATATGTGTAAATAATGGTTTGATTTCCATGTGATACACGACGGAAGTAAATATGGATGCAAATTGCTTAATTTAAACATTTAACATATGCAATGTGTGTGATAGTGCGCTGTTATTTCTTCACATGGGATAGATAAACACTATTCTCTACTATAGTAAAATAAGCGTGTACCCGACGTTGCTTCATGCAGCAATAAAATAATGAAAATATTAAACAAAAGCCGTGGGGATCAGAAGATAGATCTAAACGTCATGGCTGGCAGAGGATCTTTTATGAGCATTATAGGAGATCCAGTCGGCATCCTACGAAATTTGGCAAAGTAACCGAATACAATAAACCAAATACAATGAAGCAACTATCATCAGTACAAACTAAAGACTCTGCAGAGGAAGAAATACACCATAAATTAACTTAGATTAGTAATGAAGTGCTGTTGTAAAAAGAATCCACTCACAAAACAGATCTTTTTACACACACAGAACATAATCCCGAAGCAAGGCTATCGATTGTAAAAACAGCTTTTATAGAATGTATATCTTTATGCAAGCGACAATAGGCGGGTTGCACTGGCTTTTTCTACAGGAGGAAATGTCAAGGGAAGATCAACTTCACAAGCGGTCCCCAGTCGCATGTATATCCCGTTTAGGGAAGATGAAGACGTTATATTTTTGCAAATCTTTCAAGGATGTGCCAACGTTCTCCTACATACAGCACCTGTATTCAAAAATGGTCACCCATCAGGTATTGATTAGGCTCAACGTTGCTTAACTTCGGTGATCTAATAATAACCAGTGTGCCCACGTGATACTGCTGCATATATAGAGGGTATACGCGTACAAATAATGATATATACCATAAATAAACTTAGACTAGTAATGAAGGGCTATTATAAAAAGAATCCACTAATGACGTTAATACTTAATATTGTTTCTTATTAATCGTGAAATTACCACACGTCCCGCTGCTTTTCTGTATACTAATAACATTGTTACTTCTTGTCAACGTCATTATTTATCCCTGTTACTTATCATGGCATCTGACACTTCCTATTTATTATTTATAGCAACACGTAAATGTCGATTGGAATCGACCATCGATGTTTTGTTCCACTTGAGCTGGTGACCCCCCCTTCTCCCACGCACGATAAGCGATACCTAATTTCTCTTTATCACCAGTAATTATGGGTTTTTTTTTTCTTCATTATTCTCTTCGATTTATTTTCGGACAAAATTACATCCATGCATTAATACGCATATGCAGTTTCGATTCGTTCTTTCCTTCGTGCGTTTGGCGTTAGCTAGTTTGTTACACGGTGCATATGACTGCGTGAGAAAAAAATCATCAGCAGCAGAAGATCGTTGGCTTGCGAAGAGATTGTCAGCATCAGCAGATTAGAAAGTGTGCGCGATAAGAAAAAAGGAAAAAGGAGGAGAAAAATGCACCACGTGGTCGAGAAAAATAAAGTCGACGTCGGAGAAGATAGACGTGTAATGTGGAGGACGAGAATATGCCGGCTGTGCCAAGCATGCGGTCGGAATAAAGAGAAACGGGAGCCAGGCTTAAATTGATATCGAGAAACATTTTAAGTGGTGCCGAAAGTAACGGTAATAAAAATGTTTTTAATAAAGAAAAGAATGCCGGATTTTATTTATTTATTTCCAGTTTTATTTTTATGAATTACTAAAGTAAAGTGTAACGCCATTTAATATTACAAGTTTCCATAGCAACACAATTTACATTTTTTTTTACTTACAAGAAGTGAACTGTTTAGAAAAAACACTCGCATGCACATGTCTCGTTTTCTGTATTAATTGAAATATAATATTTACGTGCATGTTATGATCGAGCAACACGGGGCGGCCTGCTAGTAGCTTTTATTTCTCTAAATCCTAAAATTAAATTCCCAAGTTTTCAAAGTATATCTCATCTTCAGGAAGAAAAGAAAAACAAACAAAAAGAAAACGGCATTTAAAAATAAAATAAGAAAACATCAATGTGTTAAATATTTGCAAAATTCATTTAAAGTTGAATCAACATGAGAGGAGGTGAGAGAAATACATGCGTAGCTAAAAGAGATGATTGTTCAGTTAATTATAAAATATTGTTAATTGGAAAAATTAAATCACACTTTTTCCATTGAATAGCTCAATCCCAAAACTACTGTATATTTTAGCATGCATTTTATGTTAGCAAAGTAAGGAGAAATCCCCAGGGAAACAAACGGTGATCAAATCACATTTAGTATAATAGATATATAGGGTGAGCAAAAGTATGCGGACAGCATTGTCTTATTACATAATTGTTACGTATACGTGATATCATTTATTAAGTTGGTGCAAAAATAATGTCTTTTATTTTGATGTACAAATTCATGTAAAAAGAAAACGGCATTATTTTTGCATTAACCTAATATTTAGACATCACATATACGTACAACTATATGTAATAAGTAAAGTTATAACAACAGCATATTCTTTTCATTGTTTTTACTCTCGAGTATATATCTGACACAGTTAGGCACAGTTAATCAACCGAGAATCACATCACTCTATAGGTCCTGGATATGACCTTAAACTATATCCAGTGGTGAGGCCCCAGCTTGTGGGCTTTGGGGAGTGTGGAGCCACCCTTTAATTACCATTGCTCCCAGGTCCACTCTGACCCGGAGTGGTAGTACCTGTTAGGGTTCCAACTATGGGTTAAATAGAAACCGACTTGAAAACAACAAATATATTCTATTAAAAAATTTTTCTTCAAAATCTTTGGATTCGGCATTAAATAACCCGAAAAGGGTTGATATGCCGTAAAACAAAAACAACCAACCAACCAACCACATCACTCTATATAAAAGCATATAAGATATCAACGGATACACACTCGAGAGTCAAAACAATGAAAAGAATATGTTGTTCTCCTTGACCTAGTAATAAGACAACGCTGTCCACTCACTTTTGGTTCACCCTGTATATTGGGTTAGCAACTAAGGTGTCGCTTTTTTAATTTAAAAGTTTTAATTAAAAAGAAAAATGATTGATTAATAAATAACGTATCTCAACTCGTTATTTGCAATTTCTTTTCAAAGTTCAACAAGATTTTCAATGCATTTTTGGTAGCAATCAAAAAGAAAGAAATATAAAAGCAAAAATAAAGAAAATGTCAGAAGCTCATTTTTCTTAACATTCTTTTTAAATATTCTGAAATTTATTTTTAATTTAAGTTTTAAAAACATTATAAAATAATTTCAAAATATAATCCTTCCAGAAATGATCAGATTCTAAAATTTGAAAGCAATTAAAAAAAAAAAAAATGGGAATTGGTTGCCAACTTATCCATCTCATATAACAATTTTTACAGTTTTGTTCTCATTTTAAATCTCCGGAAAACGAACTTAACAAAAGAGAGAAAATTAAAATAAAAACTAATGCCTCTTATTTCTATTCCGCCCGAACGGATCGAGGGGATTGCAAATTGAATTGTTATAATGACTTAACTTATGCATTTATGAGCTGAAAGTTTAATCTCTCTGGTGCAAACACTGACGGTGTGAGACTCTAAGAAAATAACATGGCGCGGGCGCGCGTATGCAAATGCATGCAAAATGACGTCACTGGTAGGGAAAATAAAGACTTTAAAAAGGCGATCACGTTAGAGAGGGGAATAACGTTCGAGATCACGTGAGATGCGTGATAACGTCCGAAAAGAAGACCGCATGAGAAACGTCACAGCGGTAACGAGAAAATGAGTAAATAAATGTCGTTGTACAAAAAAAAAAAAAAAAAAAAAAATTGCGAGTTAAAGTTAATTTCTATTCTTTGTCTACTTTGCGACTGGGGGCACAACGTGTTGGTTCCTGGACAAAGTTACAATGCATGATGGTGACTATATATAAAAATAAATTCTGGAGCACAAAAGATCGCTCGTTTTGATAGTACCACTTCTTTCGCCGTAGGGTTTCAACTTTTGGGGTAAAAAAATAGGAGGCTTTACCTTTGGTCCGACCCTCGTATGACAAAGCGTGCTCCGGACGCCCATACACAGCCATCTAATTATTATATATAGTAATATTATATATATAAATAATTGTTATAATTTTTTTTCTATCCTTTGCAAATAATACAAATTTTAGTATGTTATTATGGATGATAACGACTCCCAGTTGTCAAAATTTCAGCTTTTCACAGTTGTTATTTCTAACAAATATTAGGTTTTAAAATTGTGTCGCTTAGTTTTGGACGCTACTGTATACACAGATATATACATACACACGTACATATTATATAAGTACATAATATACATATATATGCACACATATATATGCACACACATATATATATATATATATATATATATATATATGCATATTCATATACACGCATATATGTGTGTGTGTGTGTGTGTGTGTGTGTGTGTGTGTGTGTGTGTGTGTGTGTGTGTGTTACATAACAAGAACCGTGTTTGAATACAGAAAATTTGTAGTGACTTCAAAACGGACGTTAAGGAAACTACGTAATTTTATCTTTTTCGCTGACGACGAGACTTCGAGTAAATAAATGCGTGTCTGGGTGCTGTTCTAAATGGGTGGGGGAACTCATACAGTGTGGATGAGTGTAACGAGACAAGCTAACCATCTCGTACTTCGATTTTTATTGTAGCTGTTTCCTATTTTAAATGCACCTGTTTAATAAACACCGGCAAGCCATTTGGTTTATAAACAGATGAATAGAACCTGGGTTCACAACGACGATGAAATGTGTGTAATAGTTTATACCCAATCAATAAGTGAAAGATATAAAAGTCGTTATTACTTAGCAGAATTTACTACCTACATTGCTTATATTTTTAACACTGCCCATCAAGTTCAAAGTAGGTGAGCAGCGGCTTGGTTCCCACTAATTTTCGCAAATACCAAACGGTCCTGAATAGAAGTGTGTACTCTATCCCAACTATCATCAATGGATCTGGGGTAATCTCGTTAGCATCGGACAAAGCCTAACTCTTTGCCAAAACTTTGCAGCTAATTCTACTCTATACGATCCGAGCCGCCAACATCCACATATTTCCTCCTGTGTATAAAAACATGCTATGCGACTTACAAATATCTTTGCGTGATGCTGCTAAGCTAATCAAAAACCTCGATTCCAGTAAACCAACTGGTTCTGGCGGAATTCTTATTATTGTGCTCCAAAATCTTCAAGAAAAACTAACCCCCATACTTACAAAGCTATTTAAGCGTTGTCTTAAGGAGAATTGCTTCCCAACACGCTGGAAAACCTCCTCAGAATGTCTCCTATATAAAATTCAGGTGATCGGTCATCTCCCTCTCAATACAGACCAATCCTTCTCCTGTGTGTCATGAGTAAGTTGCTGGAATCTGTGTTAAATAGAGAAGTAGTCAATTACCTCAGCAAAAATAACCTTCTTAGTGACATGCAATATGGCTTCCGTTCTTCTATATCTCTAGTAGATGTGCTAACAGTTATATCTCATTAGGATTAGCGAATCTGTCAACGAAGGCTTCTTTTCTAGGGCAATTTCCCTTGACATATCAAAAGCCTTTGATAGAGTATGTCATAAAGGTCTACAGAAAATCTCCAGCTACGGTATAGCTAGAAATGTCATTTAAATTATTAAATCATTTCTTTCTGATAAGTTCATAAGAGTAGTAGTTGATGGGCAGAAATCAGAAGCTCATAGTATTAATGCTGGAGTTCCTCAGGGTTCTATCCTGGGTCCAACTCTCTTACTGATCTACATCAATGATCTCCCAAATCACATCCTAAGATAATTCGTAGACATTTATGCTGACGACACTACCATCTATAACAGCACTTCAAAGCCGCAAACGACCAAGTTATCTTTGATTCTCTCTTCTCTGATCTTGATTACGTGGTGCAATGGAGAAACAGGTGCTTAGTTACTTCTAATGCATCTAAAACCAAGCTTCTATATTTCCATCAACGCTCTGATCTCCGTCTAGCATCAATCGAAATGAATGGCTCTCGTCTTGGGGAGGCTCTATGTTTTGACAAACTTCTAGGTCTGACCTTTATTCCTGATATGAGATGGAACATGTTCGTCAAATCCGTTGCCACAGCTGCCGGGAAACGGTGGGATCGATCTACCGTTTCAGTAGATATCTCACTGCTGGTGCAATTCTCTACTAGTATAAGAGCCAAGTACGTCCAAGAATGGAGTATTGTTGCCACATCTGGGCAGGAGCTGCTATAAGCTGCTTATCCTGCCTTGACAGAGTCCAAAAAGACTTCGTAGCCTAGTTGGTGATGCCATTTTCTCTTCTCTGCAGCCTATTTCCTACAGAAGAGACGTTACGAGATTGTCTTTGATTCATCGTTATTTTCATGGCGAGTGTTCGTTTGAACTCCAGTCTATGGTCCCTCCTGTTCTGACTTTCAGGAAAACCACCCGTTTAGCTGAAACCACTATCAATAATTTCCCCAACTCTTTATCTGTGCCTAAATCTAAATGTAAATTCCGTGAACAAAGCCTTTTTCTTAGAACTGCACGCCTGTGGAACTCTGTTCCGCTTTCCTGCTTTCCAACTGACTATAATATGGTTATATTCAAGTCCAACGTAAACAAGTTCTAGATGAGACATCCCCTTAAGTAATCCAATTAACCAAATTTCCACTATTAACGATTACTACATTTTTCCATTGGCCACTGTACACTTATTAACCCTTATCCCCGAGTGGCCTCCGAGCCTTGATAAGTGGTTACTACTTAGTAAAAAAAAACAAAATATTTCTCGGGTACAGTTACTTATTATGTATAGCGATAACGGAAATATCGATCAGGGTGGAGTTGAGACTGTTATAACGTGCTTCCAATCATGCAGTCAATGAATAAATCTCGAATGAAGTATTCATGACTTTTGTTTCAGCATGAATTACCTGTCATGTTGCGGATCTGCCGGCCTCAACTCTATAGATTAGACACCATGGCTCCGACGTCATCAATGACGTAAAACTGAAACACTAAACACCCCTCGTCACCACATTAATTTTAGTTCAGTTACTGGCCACTTTACTGAAGGTTTGATAACGAAGCAACAATTAAACGACGATATATATATGCATATATATATACATATATATATATAGTTATCCACAGACAAACTGTTTCGCTGTATCACAGCTTCTAGTGCGGCTAGACTAGCTCAAGCCAGGATTGAAATTCAACCGCCTATGCGTTACGTTACGCTATTTCGCTGCTTCTAATAGATATGCGAAATTACAATGATTAAACATTGTCCAAACGCTTAAGCTCTATTTGTTTACACAAAGAGCATAGCTTTTCCCACTCGTGGCAGTTTTTTTTTTTATTTCACTCCCTAATATGCTCAACTCAAGAAAAAAAAAACATTTACAGTCATTTTCAGACAGGCGGTTTCGTTAGATCACAGCTCTTCAGTACGGCTAGACTAGCAACAACTTAAAGCTAGGATTGAAGCTCGACTGGCTATGCGACATTCGCTACCCAATATGCTCTCTCTTTCTTTCTTTCTTTCTTTCTTTCTCTCTCTCTCTCTCTCTCTCTCTCTCTCTCTCTGTATATATATATATATATATATATATATATATATATATATATATATATATATATATATAATCAACCAACAAATGAAAATCAGCAAGAAGATTTTATTTTTATTTAAAAAGATTTGTATTGAATTTGAAATTAATTTTAAATTTAGGAGCATTTTTGTTAATAGCCAACAGTTTTGTTGGTTATTGTTAAAAATGACCAAATTCACTAATCTACATATACAAAAGCGAAAATGTGTGTATGTATGTATGTGCGTATGTGTGTATGTGTGTTTGTATGTCTCGCAAAAACTTTCGACACAGGCCACGGATTTTCGCCAGACAAGTATCATTCTAAAGCTCGAACCTCCGGCCGACAAATATCGAAAAATTGGGTAAAAAACATTCATTCCTTCATCCTTAACGGCTCTCTTTTTTACAGGGAGGGGTGAAAAAAAAATGGTATCTTCATGACAAGATGGCTTTACGCATGCGTCAATACGCGCAAAAGACGTTGAACACTGAATTCGTTTTAAATGTTATAAAAATCAACCTACTCTCATCCACGCGTCTATAGCGCGATGGGTTAAGTGACAGCGTCGGTATCTAAAGATTTCGGGTTCAATCCCAGTTATCAGAATTACTTCTTTTCTCTGTTTTTAAACATTTAATATTGAAACGAGGTTATTTATACCGTTTTTTTTTTTTGCTGCGTTTTTTTTTTGTTTTTGTTTTTGTTTTTTTCCTTTTTGGGTTTTTTTTTTTTTTGTTTATCCGATTGTTTTAAACAAGTTTTACGTCCGTTTGCGGTTTTTTCTGATTTTTTTAAAAAGTTTAAACAGGGTTATTAATTCGCGTATTCTTGCCCCCCCCCACCTACATACACACATCCAAACACCCGGGAAACGCCGTCCTTTTTGGGGGGAAGGGGTTTGTTTTTCCGATTTTTTAAAAGAAGTTTTACGTTCATTGGCTGTTTTTTTTTTTTTGTTTGGGTTTTTCCGATTTTTTAAGAAGTTCTTTACCCCCCCCTATACACACACCTTCAAACACCTGGGCAACGCCGGATATCCCCTCTAGTCTAATATATATATGGCTATATGTTTGTCAGTCTGTCGGTCGGTCTGTTTGTCTATCTCTATATTTTCAAATTCTATCTCCTTCGAAACTAAAGTCGCAGGGCGGTACTAAGGGTCTCAAATGATTGGATTTTTTACGGGATGTTCTTTTAAGGGTCTTTAGCTAGTTAAAATAGTTTTTAAGGGGGTCAAAAATAGGTCGAAATTGAAAAAAAATCGTTAAACATTTTATACATTCATCTTAGTTTATTTTAATTTTTAATCAGTTCATATGCGTGTCACGTTGGTACAGTGGTAACGTCACCAGCTTTGGATACTTCGGTTTCGATTCCAGCTGATGACACTTAAATGCCTTTTTTACTTTTGAAATCAGGACTCTGTAATAATATATACGAAATCTGGACGAATTAAAATATCATATTTAAGCGTATCTTACGACGGGCGTGGTAAATTATTGTAATGTTGAACTAGCCATCTGTATTTTGCAGAAGCTGTTACATCCCTTTTGTTAATGAGGATCTATTAGTAGATCTAGTAGTAGATAATATTAGATCTGTCAATTATATTTTTCATATATAATTGATACATTATAAACAGTAAAGAACGGTGAAAAGTAAGAGGCCTCAAAGATAATGCCCTCTTAAGTAGACAACTTATAGATTTTAATACAACATGAGAACCATTAATTATAAAGTATGGATTAGAACACCTTTATATATATATATATATATATATATATATATATATATATATATATATATATACACGTATGTGTTTTAAAAGCCAAAAGCAATGCGGAAAGGACCGGAATCACAAGAGTAAAGAAAAGAAAAACAAACAAACGAATAGACGGGTATGTTTGAGTAGAGAAATGTTTATTCATCTATCATTCCTCACCTCGTCGTATAATTAATTTGCAACCAAATTGTTGGAATGTCTGGTGTATATAAAGTCCGTTGGTGGTATTGAACTTTGATTAATTTCGAGAGAAAATACCTCCCCTTTTCAAAAAGTAAATAAAAGTATATATACTTTTGTTTTCTTTTTGAAAAAGGTGAGGTATTTTCTCCCGCAATTAATCAAAGTTCCATACCACGAACGGACTTTATATATAATTTTTATTATTTATATTTTTCTTCCTTTCTTTTGTTTGAGGGGTATCCGCTGTTTCGCTTGACTCATTTTGTTTCATAAATCGTTATGTAAATGTACAAATTGTTTATGCATGACACCCTACCCATTTTCATTATAACATTCGAAATAATGAAGTTATTTTTTGGCGTTTCTTATTACACTCATTTTACATAGATACCTAATCACCCTTACTAAAAAAAATTCCTTCTTTGAACATCTTTTTAAAATCTGTTGAGCCATCCTAGATTTTGAATTTTTTTTTTTTTTTTAGAGAAGAAGGCATAATTTACACTTTTTTGTAGGGGATCAAGTTATATTCCTTTTTCTAGTATTTGTGTTCAGTACCTTGTTAAATAAAATGACAAAATATACATGTAGAAGAGTAACTTTTCATTGGGTGGGTAAGATACTCAAACTTTACCTTTTTTAGAAGCGTTACAATTAACGAATTAACTTTATTTATCAGTAGTTGTGTTTATTAGATTGTTAGGTGAAAGTACATAATAGTTAATTATGACGCCACCCTCCCTATGTTAAGAATGGGTTCTTTTTATTATAACTCTGTTATTTTAACATGGTCCTTACTTCCTCACAAATTTTGACACAAGGCCAGTTCTTAATGTAGGATACATCCAGCTGCCCAAAAATGGGAAAACTCTCGGTTGGAACAAAAATTTTTTTAAATGCTATAGTATGTCTAGAAGTTTAAGCCATGTTTAGTTTCAGAACAGTTTCCGATGGTTCGTTATTCTACACAAGTCCTGAGAGGTGACTGGTTTGCAGTAGACAGAACAGTTTCCGATGGTTCGTTGTTCTACACAAGTCCTGAGAGGTGACTGGTTTGCAGTAGACAGAACAGTTTCCGATGGTTCGTTGTTTAATACAAGTCCTGAGAGGTGACTGGTTTGCAGAAGACAGAACAGTTTCCATGTAAAACACACACACACACACACACACACACACACACACACATATATATATATATATACGTTTTATTTTTTATTACCGTATTTTTTCTGTTAAGTTACATTATTGTTTCGGCTACACGACCGTATTTTTGCTGTCATGTAGCTTCCTCAGACTTTTACAGAAATGTTCGCTTATGGTGGAATGAAAGAAAGCACTTGCTTCAGGTTTTTATTAATTACCATTTCTACTAAACTATATATATATATAAATATATATATATATATATATGTGTGTGTGTGTGTGTGTGTGTGTATGCATGTATATATACTGTATTAACAAAACCAAGACTTTAAAAAAAATGCCCTTTTCTCTTCCCTGCAACCTCTCTCCCACAGAAGAGACGTTGCGAGCCTGTCTTTGTTTTATCGTTATTTCCATGGCAGGTGCTCGTCTGAGCTCCAATCCCTCGTCCCCCTCTCGCTAATCTTTCACGAGAAACACCCGTCTGGCTGAAATTACTGTCAATAATTTTCCTCACTCTTTATCTGTGCCTAAATCCAAACGTAGATTCCATGAGTAAAGCTTCTTTCTTAGAAGTGCACGCC
The DNA here is from genome assembly GCF_053919585.1 of Euprymna scolopes. NCBI lineage: Eukaryota > Metazoa > Mollusca > Cephalopoda > Sepiida > Sepiolidae > Euprymna > Euprymna scolopes. The sequence continues at coordinate 31,719,158 of NC_136503.1, forward strand.
AGTGGAACTCTCTGCCGCTTGCCTGTTTCCCACCTGACTACAACTTGGACGTCTTCAAGTCCAACATAAACAAACTCCTGACAAACCGCCCCCTTAAGTAAGACACTCTATCAAATCTCCAATACTAATGATTACTACAATACTATCTCATTGATTACTGTACACGCAATAACCTTTTTCCCTGAGTGGCCTTCGGGCCTTGATAAGTGGTGACCCCCATGTATAAAAAGAGGATTTGATAGCAACAAACAGTGTATTTCATTGTAAGTTACAATTGTTTCAAGACCGATTGGAGAATTTCAAACATTATGGCGTTTGAAAATGTTCACATAACAAGCCTTTCTTCAGACTTCTTGAATAAAAAAACAAAACAGTCTAACAATAGAACATTATTTAAAGAAATTTGCCTTAAAGGAAAAGAAGCATGCGAAAACATTTATCCTGGACGCATCTTTGTCAATAGCTTATTCAAATATTAATACATCACCTAATTTTCGTATCATTATTTAAAAACCTGTCATAAGAAGTTTTCACAAAAACCCGTAGCCATTTAATATCTTTTAATAATATTATTCGTTGAATTCTTAAATTAGATTTCTTGTGCCCCCACGACGTGAACACCCTCGACAGACCCGACAGGCTGCAAAATCCCACCACCACACTGTAGAGATCCCTAGATGTAAAATATCTTTCTACTTCAATAGTTTCTTCCCCAGAACCGCTAGACTTTGGAATTCCATTCCAGGTCCCTGCTTTCCCAACTTTACTGACGTGCAACGTGAACCGACATCTTGCTGCCCAAATCCCTACATAGTACCCCAGTAGTTGTTGCTCCTGTTAGTAGCCCCCTACACCAAAGTGGCAATGTGCCTTGCATGGGGTGAAAATGTAATTAAAAAAAAAGAATAAAAAAATATCTTTATTTCACATAATTAATTTTTTAAAAAGAATTCTATTTTTATATTTATAATATGGCCAGAACAACTTAGCTAAAACGTTATGGTTATTTTTAGTTTCGTATTCGCCCTATGCTGGCTTCAATGTTTACAAAATATCGGCTATCTTACTTAGATTTAAGACCAGTTTTAGGTTAATATTTTATTAAATAGAGAAATAAAGACTGACATTACCTTATATTTATTTAATCCTCATATATCATTCAAGGTTAGGGATCCATTTTTATTTTTTATTATTTTATATTCTATTATTCTCTTTCGTTCTAATCTATTGTGATTATCGATAATTTACTGCATTATACGAACTCGGTAAAATTCAGTATATTACAAACAAGTCTCTCTCTCTCTCTCTCTCTCTCTCTCTATATATATATATATATATATATATATATATATATATATATATATATATATATATATATATGAGTGAGTTACCAACAATTATGTTTTTATACTTGTTTTATTATTTGATATTTTCATTTTATTTTATTTAAATTTGGCCTGCGTATCTTTTCTTTGATCCTTTCTAAGTTATTAGCTTTCGAATTTCGGGCAGGAATTGGCACTTCATACACAGCTAAACATAAACGGTCTGAGATAATAAACGCTTTATACACACCCAGCTTGAAGTTATTGTAACTGGCTATTATATTCTTGTTGACTTTCAAATACAATAAATAAATAAACTCCGACTCTTTCGACTCGTAGTTCTCTCCAATTCGTCCTTCTTAACGAAGCTACCCCTCCTTCATATGTAAATATATGTATTTCGCGTGCTTGTTGTGTTCTCTAGTATTTTTAGATCTTCGGAGACGGGTATAGAGCAAATGGTGTGTATTTTTAAATAATTAATGATGGTTTTAGTGGGAATCATGTGATTGATTAAAATATTAATAGGTTATTAGTATTAAAATAATTTCAAGATCTTTTCACCGTTATTGAAATACATGTTAAATCCAACACACTGCTGTCAAAAACGTACTACACCGAATCTCGACGAACCTCGACGAATCTCAACTCCAAATCTTAATACTCTATTATCAAAACTCAATTCTAAACACAATGCACTGCTAACAACACTTCCTTCTCTGACATTCAAGTCGAAAGTGACCCTGTCTCTGAAAAATCAGGCTTTTTATATCTAACCGAAAGTATCTCATTTGCATGTCATGTGACAACATTACAAGCATATAAAGAGAAAGGTGTTTGTTTTCTTTTCTCCTTTTGGTTTACACAGAACTCCGCAAACTGCGTACAAACGGAGTTGTACTAATTTTCATTCACAAATGGATGTTTTTTTTTTAATTATTATGTACAGATCCTATAATATCTGTATTCTTTCTTTGCTACTTACGTGTTATGATCTGATTGATTAAACTACAAAGATTTTTCAAAGTTGAGAGCGAAAATCCCTTTAATTAAATTTTATTATTAATTCTGAATCCTTGCAATTCCATCTTTTCACTTGATCGCCGCTTCTAAAATTGGACCTCAAGATTGGGATCATTCTTGAGTTTCTTGTTTTGCATATCAAGAATGATCTGAATCTGATACGAAAAGACGAAAACATTAGATCAGTCTTCATGAATATATTCATTACTCTTGCCTGTCGAAGGTAGACAGCAAGAAAATATGGTTTGTATATTACCATTAACTTTATCATGGACACAAGCGAATTCAAATTGAATTCCTGTTCAACATAAACAAATTAGACAGAAAATATCGAGTATTATACAAAATGTTCTGATAAAATCTGCTACTGTCTCTCGGAAGCCCGACGTATCAATTGTGGACAAATTCAATTTCAATTTGACCAATTAAGCGTTGCTACTTCGTTTTTTACGCTATGGTTAGACCCGCCGAGAGAGACACATCTCGTGAACCTTTTCCGACGGTTCATATATGCCAGCGAAGTCGAATTATTTAATTTTCCCGCGTTAGAGACGCATAGACCGTCTAGATTTCCTTACATTGGTTCCTGACTCTTGATTCAAAAGTATCTCTTTTCAAACGTGTTTGGTGGACAAGTTTCAAATGCTCATATGTATTTTTAATCGTATTATTTGGGTTTATTGGATTACAGTTCTCATCTTGAGTGTTCTTTTTAGAACGTTTTGTTTGATGCAACATTTGACGTTTTCAGATGTACCCTGTCGAACTATGGAATCTTTCTCTCGAACTCGCAAATCTGCACGGAATTTCGAACGCAACCCTTTATTTAATCCACGGGTGTAGCATGCCCCTGTTCCGTAGTGTGGTGGATAATGTACTTGATAAAATTCAGTTGTAAAGTTTAATTCTTCCGGAGGTTAAACGTTCAATCCCCAGTGCGGGCGACATTCAAAAATACAATTGCTAATTACTTAGGACTTCTATCCAATCATGACTGACGGAATGAGAGCAGTTATGTAAAATTTAATGGCAATTAAGCTACACAGATTATTCAGCGTTTCATCCTCGTGAGAATTTCAGGCTAAAGCCTGACAGAATATTTTGTGTAGCTTAATTTCCATTTTAATAACTTACTACCTATCTCTACCTATGTATTGAGCAGTGTTGAAGTAAATACCGTAAATTAACGTATAAAATTATACCGTCGTATATTAATTCACGTGATTCAATCATGTAGTTATATATATGTATATATATATATGTATATGTATATATATAGTTTGCAGATAATGCTGCTGTTGTGGCTACTTCGTTCGAGGAAGCTCAACGACTTATTAGCAAAGTCTCGGCTGCTTGCAAGCCATTCAGATATTAACCATGTGCAAAACAAAAAACTGGGCTTGTTCATCAGCCAGCCTCAACATAAAATAAATTGGGAGCATCAGGCAGAATTCGTTTGTGCATGCGTTCCCGAAGTGCCAATTCAAGTTGACGGTCATAAATATTTTTGAAATATGTCAAGAACTTTAACTACCTCGGAAGTAAAATAAGACAACTTCAACAGTCGGATGTTTTTCATAAAGTTGTCTTCGAGAAATTTGTGGAGTTAATTTATGCGACAAGATTGTAAAGGCTGACCTTTTCATTAATGGCATTCATACCTTTTTCATGAAATCACAGTTGCGTAGAACTGACCATATGTTGCCGATGCAAGAAAAAGAATTCTAAGAATATAGATTTATAGTCAACTTAACAGCGGTTACCATACAGTAGACAGACCATTACTTAGATATGTGTGTGTGTCTGTGTGTGTATATATATATATATATATATATATATATATATATATATATATATATATATATATATATATAGATATAGATATAGATATAGATATAGATATATATCTCCGAGTGATCCTATACGTTGTATCAAAGTTTACAGTTACCCAAAGGTGCTAAGTTCAATCCTGAACGAAGGCAGTGAAAAGTAACATTAAAAACAGAGAATCAGCAACTATGTCCCAGAGCCTAGCTGGAGTCCGAACAGTGTACCCCCGTAATAATAATAAGAAACGGTTCCCCAGTTCGATACAAAACACCTGACGAAGGCCGGAGGGTAAAACGGCCGAAACGTTGTGACTATAACAACCAAGATGAGGAAGTCAGTCCGACAATCTCAATCGATACATATATCTAGACATATATGCATACATATACATGCATATATATATTTACAATAGCATGAGTCTATCAAAGAGTCTGTGTGAATCCGTTAGGTTTAAAGTTTGGTGTTATTTATTTTATACTTTTATTTAAGGATTTTTAGTAAATATATTCCTAGGCGTTTTTCTAGTACGTTTTTATATATTAATATTTTTTAATATTTTAAACCAATATTTTAAAAGGAAGTTGATGGGGCATCTACAAATTTATGGGTGTTTTTTTCGGTATAGATAGGGGTTTTCGGTATAGATAGGCTTATGAGGTGCGTGATATATTTGATAGAATATGGGGGAGTGTTATTCAACCCTCGTTTATATCATCAACAAAATGCAAGTTTGTGATTGTTCAGTGGCCGAACAATCACAAACCTGCAGTAGACGGACTCGCATGCTTAGAACAAGAACTGGAGGATCTGGTCAGACACCTAGACAGATCCTCCACAGCTTACGGCATAGTAATCAACGCAAACAAAACAAACTTGATGACAGATGGTGACAATGGAATCAAACTGACATTACTGCCAACGGAGAAACGTTTGAAAGCGTGAAAAATACCTTGGAGCAATAGTTTCAGATGAGGGGTCCAAACCGGAAGTATTAGCCAGAATTGCAATAACAGCTGTAACACTGAACATTTGGAAGGACAAGACAATCAAGCTCAGCTCAAAGATAAGACTCATTCATTCCCTCGTCCACTCAGTGTTCATGTATGCTTACGAAACATGGTAATTTACAGCAGAGTTATAGAAGAGGACTCAAGCCTCAGATATGAGATGCTTCAGAAGACTGCTTGGCATTTCTTACAAAGACCACATAACCAATGAGGAAGTGAAAAACAGAATAAGGAAATCCATGTGTCTTATGAAGATCTTCTCATCGCAATCAGGAGACACGAAATAAAATGATGAGAGCGGCTTTGAAAGACAGTGCTCCCGAGAACGGTCAGAGGGAGAAGAAAGAGAGGAAGAGAGAGCTGGGAAGATAACACCAAGGAATGGACAAGATGGAAGCTGAGCGAGGCGGTCAAACGTGCGGAGACTGTTTTATAGGTCATCTGTAGCGCCCCAACGGCAATCGCCACGGGACAGATAAAGGTGATGAAAGGGAGGGTTATGCAATATGTATTATATATCACAGGGGAAGTTATGCTGTATATCTATATCCCTATCTATCTATATAGATATATAGTCATCCAGATAAAGAGGTTTCGCTGGTTGAACTAGGAATGCTCGCGTTACTAATATGCTTTATTTTTATTTGTCGAGGGAGATACAATAACAAAAGCTTACATAACGTAAACTTTGTTTTTACGTAATATTGTGGCCTCTCTTAAAAGATGGGTGTGACATGAAGTCGAACTAAATGAGGATGAAGCTGTTATTCAACACCAGAAAGGAACAGTTATCGTAACGATAAAGATGATTCATATAGATATATAATACAAGCGATTGCAGAATTCTCCTTTGGAGCATCACCGTGTGATGAATATATATATATATATATATATATATATATATATATATATATATATATATATATATATATATATATATATATATATATAATACACGCATCAGGTATTTTAAATTCATAGTCGCCTTCGTTTGAAGTAAAAACCAAGCCCCTTGTTAGTCATAAGTTCCATTACATTAAGTTTGCGTCACCTATGTACTTTTAGTTATATTTGACAGCTATGCTTAAGGTAACCGATGTAATATATATATATATATATATATATATATATATATATATATATATATATATATATATATATATATATATCCCTTATCCCCGAGTGTCTTCTGGGCCTTGATAAGTGGTGAACTCCATGTAAAAAAAGAATATATATTTCTGTGGAAATATGCTTTTTTTTTCAATTATCTTTCACCTTTTATTTATACCAATCCTTTAATTTATGAAATTCAATGTAATTACAGAGCATATAACGAATAAATTACAAAATTGATTGATATAATAATTAAAGGAATTACTTTACGCTACGAAAAAAGGTGCTGTCAAGAAT
>NC_136503.1:31728252-31798252 GCF_053919585.1 Euprymna scolopes
ACAGAGCTAGCCAGAAAGCTGAAAGGGATATGGAAGATGAAGAAAATCAAAATAATACCTATAATAGTAGGAGCACTAGGAACAATTCCGAAAAAAAACTTTGAAAACTGAATGGGAGAAATTGAAATCAAAGGAATGGCTGGAAAAATACAACGAACAACAATAATGAAAACAGCTGAAATATTAAGAAAACCCCTTGAATGTTGAAACTAACACGCAGGAGCAACAAGTGCGGGACAGACAAACTGCTGTAAAGGCAAAATATGAAACACTACAAGGAACCAAGAACACTGAAACCGCATATCTATAAGTTCTCTAACCCAACCCTACACCCATTGCCACATCACTGCCTCCTCCCCAAAAACGAGACCAAATAACCAAATAGAGTCAAAGAGGAAGGAAAGACCGATGAACTGACCAGACCTCAGCCGAATAAGTGCGAAGAGAACTGGGACCTTGGCGAGGCTTATTGCCACCCATATATATATATATATATATATATATATATATATATATATATATATATATATATATATATATATATATATATATATATATTATTGCTATATATACGTGGCATGACAAGTTAGCTTATAGTAAGTCAAAACAGGCGTTTATAGAGACACAATAGGGTACACATTTTCTCCTAATTTTGATTTATTTCTTTAAAAGAGTAAAATTTCCGTAAACGGCGAGAGAAATGGTATAATTGTTTCGTCATAAAAAAGAATGACATACAAGGCAGATATTGTTGGAGGAGCCGAGCGACACCCCAGATTAACATGTGGAGGGTACCTTGGATGACCCCCCCCCCCAAATCGATGATAGGGTGAGAACAAATCATCTGAGAATTATCGATATGTAACGTGGTTAGACGGGAACCAATCGCGTCATGCGAGGACAATTAAGGACGTGCAGACAATTTATTGGTTGAGAACCGAGCGATTTTAGATAGAGTTTTTGTCCACTCCGTAGTGATTGTGAGGTGCCCTTCGCTCTACCACTCAGCCTCTCAGATCTACCAAGTAACACGGAATATCTCCCTTTCTTTCAGCAGGATTAATCCGATGACTACTATAGTTGGTGTTAAGTCATTAGCAGGGGACTGAAAAATAGAAAGAAAGAACAATTGCAATGCGCATGGAAAAATCCCGTATCGCTGAAGGCAGAAGGGCAGATGTCGGCGATTTAAAGAACAGGACTACTTCCGCAGGGAATGTAAGACGAGTAAATCCAATTTCAAAGGAAGGGAGTGAAGTCCTTGTCACGAGAAGATGGTCGGGGGCCCGAGAGAGGAGTAGGGAACAACACAGTCCAAGAGCAAAACAGATACAAAGCAGAGAGGATCTTCTGTTGTCGGCTGGAGGAGGAATCAAAAAGGGGGAAAAGGGTAAACGTCTGTAAAGTTTTAAAGGAAAGATAAAACCTTACCTGCAAAATAATAGGGTACCGTTGAAGACCTTTATTGATATCAGAGAGTTGGTGTCGTTGATTAGCTAGCGATCGTACCAACGACTGGAGATAAAGCGGCAGTTGAAACCAGTGGATCAGAAATTGATCCAGTCAGACCGGTCGCAGTTGAAGTTGCAGGGAGTGGACAGTTTCCCCTACAAGCTGGAGAAGAAAAAAGGTAGACTGAGGACCTATGTGGCCCCTGCCTTGTGTAGAGAGATGATCTTGAGAGGAGATTGACTGAGTGCTAATGAGGCTAAAGTCAGCTTTAATCCAGCCTCCCAGTGGTTGAACTGGGAAGAGGTACTGTTGGGAGAGTAGGTTCCGAATACCTTCATAGTGATCACCGAAGAAAATGTAAAAATTCCCCCAAGAACAGTGATAATTGGTCGGGGAATAATCAAGAAAGAGAGGGATACGCCCGGGGGATGGTATCAGGTTGCCCTTGTGAATGCGAAGGAGATCGATAACCCAGAGGTGAAGTTGAGCATGCAGCCGCCAGTGGAGCAAATGCCATGCCCCTGCTATCGACCAATTCTGCGAACAAAACTCTCAAATTGGGCAGGAAAGCAAGATAGAGTGTGCAGGCCCTGTTAAGAGAATCCAACAAGTAGGGTGGGGTGGAAAGAAGAAGAACATGGTTTCGAGAAAAACGGGGCAGAGTTAAATACGGAGGAACCAACGGTATTCCCATTAAGAGTGTGTGTATATCAGCCATGTTTTCTGGTTGTTTAGCATTAGTACACATGTTTAGTGTTCAGGAGAGTTGGAGGAATGCGAAAGATATTCATTTATTGTAACCAAGAATCCGATTTTTTTATTGAAATTTTGTGGGAATTAACAGATTTATTAAAAAAAGAATTTTGATGTGATCGCAAAACAGCGATAGAGATTTGGACAATGGAAATAGATACGGGAGGCAACCTCCCCCATTAAGTTGAAGCCCTACCGAACATCAACCCACAAGAAAAAGATTCTAGAGGGTGAGGTAGGGGAGATGTTGAAAGCGGGGATCATAGTAAGGTATAATTGGCTGCGGAGTTTCCCCGTGGTAATAGTAGAGAAACAGGTTTTGCATAGACTTTAGGAAACTTAATGTTATCACTAAGCCATCGGCGGTACATTTGCCACTGAGTGATTATATACTTGGCCTGCTGAGACGGTCGAGATGTTTTCCCACCTTGGATAAAAGATCCGAGTATTGGCAAGTGGTTATTGACGAGAAAGACCGGGAGAAGACGGCTTTTACCTGTCAATTCAGTCTGTTTATGTTGTTGCAAAGAAAAAAAGAGTACACAAAACCTCAGCTCACTGCAGTCGGTACTTTCCGTAGACTCGTTTTCACGTCTCTCTCGCCTGTTTTTTTTTTTTTTTTTTTTTATAAAAGACAGAGTCCTTCAAATTTGGATATTTGTATATCTGCGCGAAAGCACACGAGATTCTGCGAGACTGCATTGTTATATAAGGCCGCAGGCGCCATCTTAAACCCTTATCAGTATCATGACGCTGCGTCGGCAAAGCGCACACCGAGCCTGCGTTTCCACAATTTTCGCCACTGTTTAAATTTAGTGTGATGCCCTTCGAACACAGTAATGCCCCCGAAGTTTTCACCCAGCTGATGTCCGTCGTACTAGGAAACCTAGAAGGGTTCGCGATGGCATATCCAAAGGACATCTTGATATTCTCACGAACCTCCAAAGAGCATTTCGATCACTTGAGAGAGGTGTTTCGGAGATTGCGACAGTACGGATTAAAATTGAAATTGACTAAGTGCCAATTCCTGAAAACTGATACAAAATATCTGGAGTGTGTGATTTATAAATTCGGAATAAAACTTTATCTGGATATGACCGAGCCCAGAACAGTAAGAGAGGTAATGGGGTTTCATAGGCATGGTTGGGTATTACCGGAAGTTTATGCTGGCTTTCAGTTGATTGGTCAGCACATTGATTGCGCTAACAAAGAAATATGTCCGATATAATTGGATAGAGGAGTGTCAACAAGCCTTTGATACTCTGAAGGAACAGTTCATCACTCTTTTGCTTTATTATTTAGCACTTATATCACTTATGCTACGGTTATTTTTTTTGTTGTTGTTTTCAATAAAATATATACTTGTAAGTGAAAGTCGTTTAGAAGTTTAAGGTTCAATAATATATACGGGCGATACTAAAAATATAATTACGAAATACGTAAGACCGGTCATGGCTAGCGGAACGAGAACAATTTACCCACGTAGATTAAATAAAGGGTTCAGTTCAAAATTTGGTACAGTTTCCTGAATTCGACCAGAATGACGGAGGTTACATCAGCCGAAACGTTGTGAGAATAGCATTTAATAAGAGAACAGTGGTGCAAATAATCCAAATATTACAAATTATCCTTATCTAAAATAATTCGAAACAAAACAAACACTATTTAAAGCAACAAATGTAATTAAAAAAGTATGTAAACTTTTTTTTAAAAAGTCTGATTCATATATAAAAGTTATTTTCTTTCGTTTTCGTTTTGCTAAGTTTTTCAGTGAAGCGACCCGTTTTCGGCGAAACAGGTGCTTTCTCGTTAAAAGTAAATTAAGCTTTCAAACTAGCGGCATTTGTTTTCCTGTTGCCTATCGATAGTGCTGCCTTAAACAGAGCTAAGTGCAAAAACATAGCTAAATACCAAGATCTTTTGTACGACATGAAAAGAAATTGGAATCTTGGAGAGATCTCCATCATTCCAATAAATATAAGAGCTACCGGGTTCATGAAAAATATTTTTTCAAAAATTACCTTGCTAAAATGCAAAAGAGATCCAAACAATTGCACTAAAAGGGGCCGGTTAGAATTCTAAAGAGATTCCTTGGTTGGTGTCTCTGAAATAGCTGATGAATGCTTGGCATCCATTAGGATTCTCCATTCACAGCAAAAACCAAAAGATAAATAAATCAGAAAAAGAAATGAAAATGGAACATTACCAACGAGGATAGCGCTTTGCTGATTGAAGTTGCGCCGACTTTGTTGCGGTGTAAAAACGAAGCCTATGCCATCCTCGAATTTAATGTGAAAGGATGAAAGACGAATGGTAACATGTCTTCCATTTCTTTTTCATTCAAGACTTGTCATCCGAAATATATTGCAATAGAAAAATGCGAGCATGAAAAGTAATATGGTTAAGCTTAAACATGGAAAAGTAAAGGACTAGTTGTTAAAACTGGAAAAGAAAAGGACAAGATATTCTAGTAAAAAATATAATAATTTTATAACTTTAAATATTGCAGAAATTTAGAATCCATTATATAATGTTAAATTGAATTTTTTTAATTCTTCCTTTACTTTTCCATGTTTAAGCTTAACCATAATACTTTTCATGCTCACATTTTTCTATTGTAATCCATGATTTTTCCAGGCTTCCAATAAATTAACTTTTTCTTTGTTTAATTTCAGTCTTATTTTTTGCCCTCATAAACACATATGTAATAATAATGTACAGTAATCGCCTGCTTTTGATAATATTCCCCTCAATTATCTCCCTTTCATGATTTTATTAGTGAATTAGCAGCAGCAGTAGTCTCTGAAGCGACGTGGTTGCTATGGAAACCAATCATAAAAAACGTCGCTCACCTTATATTTTTTACGATTTTGAACACCAGAAAATTCATCATAACTTTTGTTTTACTGAACGAAAATTGAAAAAAAAAAATTCACAATATAGCTGAGAATGTGATCTGTAATAATTGTTTGACATTTGGTCGAAATATGAGTGAGAGGTGGAGCTTTAAAGCAGTTCTAAACGAATAAAACTGACACTTAATCATACGTAGTGTTTGAATAATATCACTTTGATGGCTAATATCATACTGCACCTACGCCCTATTAATGTTCTATTTGAGTCTGCGTGCCTAAATTAGTTCAGTGTTTTCATGGTTTCTTATACACCGCAATACTTAATGGAACTACAGCAGGCTATCCGCATAGTATAAAGAGTTCCATTCGAAATTCCGTACAGATTCCCGACTTCAACAAGATACATCTGAAGAGGGTCGAAGGTTACATCGATCGGAACGTTGTAAGAATAGCACTCAGGACGAAAACAGTAGCTCGAATAATCCAAACTAGGAGGACCCGTGGAAATTTTGCGGAATGTCCTATATATTTCATCAACAAATAGGTTTTGATAAAGCTGACAGTTTTTGGATAGCCCAAATAATTAGATTGTTGGACAGAAAACCAATAAAAAACGACAAATTACACACGACAAATAACAGACGACAAATTACACACGACAAATATGAGTTTATAAATATTTCTATGGAAGTAAGTGTCCATTGTATTTTAAATATAGAACTGATCCAAATGAGATAGGTTAATAAGTCCTGATAAATACCCAGAAAGTAATAATGTGCTATACAGTTCAATACAAATAGTAAAATCACATTATAAGAGAATTTTTTTTTAATTTACTCCTTCAATCCAGCACCTTTTGAAAGACAATGTTTATCTTTTTCCCTTTTTTATCGAATGTTTCTAATTTTACATAACGTTTAGCTGACATTTTTTCAGTAAAGATTTGCTGCACATCGAAATTACTACGAGTTCCTTTCTCACACAATCACAACAATGATCATATATTATTATTATTACGATGATATATGAAAACGAGGTTACATCAGAGGGAAGTTATTGATATTCTTGCCCAGGTTGTCAGATTGGCATTTTTTAAGCCAATTTTTTTTTCTAAACAACTTGACTTTCAAAAATTGTAATTGATTGTTTCGTAACGTACGAGCTAACTAAAGAAGAAACAAGCAAAATATTATAAAGAAAATAATATGAAATTGACCTTTGATTTAGCCTCAAAATAATAAAACGATATAGAGTTTCGTATGGACCTAAAAATCGAACAAGAATTGCGATATCTTCTAGTTAATCTTCAAATGCTAAACTAGAATTTAAAATAGATTTTTTTCTCGAATCGCTAATTTTTTTTTTTTTTTTTTGTAATCAGAGCTTTTATCGATTTTATTATTAGATTAGTTCTTTTTCAATTTGAATTTATCTGTTAACACCGTGTTCTGTATGTACCTACCTACGATTGTCATGCTGCGACACAAGTATCACATTTAAATAAAGTTATTATCATAAATTGTCCATTGTTGACCCGATTCCTTTTTAAAGACATCACACGATTTGAACATAGGGCTGGTTGCCATTACCTTTCCCAGCGCAGTGTCACCTGACTCACCTAGTTGAATCTATCTGTTGTCCTTAGATCATCCGCACAGCTGCAGTTGAATAACGCAACTCTTAATACCATAGAACCGTTGATTTGCTAGAGATTCATCCTCCTCCATGGCCATCTAACGTCCTGCTGCCGACGTCATAAGAGTTACCTTCTCCTAGATGCATGTCTTAACAAAGACTAGGGTGCAGCTTTCCTAGTGAATTAATGTGCCTCCAGATACCAACCAGGTCACGAAAATGCGGCGGCACATGGGTGGAATCCTTCTTTTAGAATTCGAGGCCAGATGAATATGGTATTATCGAAACTGTCAATCCTTCGGACGTGTAATATTCAAAATTCCGAAAAGAATATTAATTTTTCTACCTTAACGACTGCAAAATTGATGGGGGGGTCATGTAGGAGCATCTTCTTTTAAACGATTTTAACATTTGCGCACGCGTGAACACCATTCGTTTCTCACATACGTTAAATACAAAAATTTGCAACGTCATGTTCTGACCATCGCCATTACCGATTGGGTTAGAAGGTTGGTTCCTAGCATTTTTTTTTTTTTTTTTTACGGCGGACGTTTTATTTTTTACATTGAAAAAGGATTAAAAGATTTTTTTAAATATTTTTGATTTTGCATTTTTTTTTTTTTTTTACCAGCGGTTAATTAAATTAATTTTTTTTTTTTGAGTGCTACGTAAATCACAATTTTTTTAAAACATCGTAACTGCTTGATACTTTTCTGAATTCGTAGCAGTGGACCGACATCAGTGAATTTTTTTTACAAACTGATATAAAAAAATCATTCGCAAATGAAGTAATTTTTTTTTTTTTTAACACCGTAAAGCTTTCTAAACAATTACAATCTACGTCTGCGTTAATGCTCTTATTTCTACTTTCATTTAAATACAATAAATTTGTAACGTAATAAACTTGTCAGGATTTCGGTACAAGGTATGCAAAATCAAAAATATTTAAAAAAATCTTTTAATCCTTTTTCAATGTACAAAAATAAAACGTCCGCCGTAAAAAAAAAAAAAAAATGCTAGGAACCAACCTTCTAACCCAATCGGTAATGGCGATGGTCAGAACATGACGTTGCAAATTTTTGTATTTAACGTATGTGAGAAACGAATGGTGTTCACGCGTGCGCAAATGTTAATAACTAGGTGAGTCAGGTGACTTACGGGCTTAGTTTTTTAGGTACGCGCCCAGTACAGATCATTTTTTAAATAACGTAGTAAGCAATAAATAATCATTTTTCAAACATAAGAACGGTTATTTTGTTTAAAAATAATTCTATTTTATTATATGCAAAATTGAATTATTTTCTAGATTTTATTTTAAAGTTTTTTTTTTTTTTATTAAATCCCCTGAAAGTTACGGCCTATAAAGTAACATGGCCGTTGCAAGGGATCGTTATAGAAATCTGTCTAGATTGAGGCAGTCTTTAAGATATTCGCTTAAGCTAGTATATAATCATCAAAAAGTGCTCAATATCCTGTAAATAGCTTCTCCTCCTTGTATTCCTTCTGCCGAAATATCTGGTGGGGTGGTTGTCACGTACTTCTTCTTTTTGAGGCGATTACATTTTCGTGTTTTTACACGTTTTTAAGTAGGATTACCGTATCTTTTGTTTTTGAACTTGTAACATTTAAGTACAGTCACCAAATCCCCATCCCATATACTCGTATAGGAGTGGGGGTATCGACATTGCCTATGGTGGAATTGACATATAGAAATTAAAAGTGCTCAATATCGTTGATATAGCAGGTGAGTCCAAACAGAATTTTATTTCTTCTATTGATAATTTGTGACCCCGGGCAATGCTGCTAGTCTATTATATAAAGTAAAGTTATTTGTGTGTCCAGCTAAAGGGGAATAGGCTAAGTAGAAGAGACCTAAGGGATTAGAATACAAGGAGAGAGAAAGGTAGAGAGATAAAAAATTTTTTAATGGAAATTGGTTACAGTTTTATCATAGACAACATCAGGTAGCAATGCTTATATAATATATATATAATATGTATATATATATAATATATAATATATACATAGATATATAATATATATATAATGTATATAATATATATAATATATATAATACATATAATATATATACAATATATATATATAATATATATAGTACATATAATATATATAATATATATGTATAATATATATATAATATATATAATATATATATAATATATATAATATATAATATATATAATATATATATAATATATATAATATATATATAATATGTATAATATATACATGATATATATAATATATGTATAATATATATAATATATATAATATATATAATATATATATATAATATATAATATATATATATGATATATATGATATATATATACTATATATATAATATATATAATATATATAGTATATATATGATATATATAATATATATATAATATATAATATATAATATATATAATATATATCATATATATAATATATATGATATATAATATAATGTATATGATATATATGATATATATAATATATATGATATATAATATATATATAATATAATATATATATATTATACATAATATATATAATATATAATATATAGTATATATATAGTATATATATATTATATATATAATATATGAATAATATATATAATATATATAATATATATTATATATACGTTTTTTTCATTAATTCATGCATTCATACTAAGCCAACTACCAGCTACAAAGATGAAATTTTAAGAACATGCAGTTCTAAGCATGTGCTTGGTCAGCACCTTATGTTCACACGAAGATATTCAAATGATCACGAATAAAGAAAAATCAATTACATTTATCATTCATATAAATTTATCAATTAACGTCCATTCAACTTGTGCGTTTAGGGGGAGGATGCTATTACAATCTGATACGTGACTGATAAACTGGGAGGAAAAGGTACAGATATGACTTACTTTTCCCATGAATGGCACCAAATGATGTTCGCAAAGGGAGAACATTTCAATGTCTTTTACAATCACCATTTCATCGTGGTCCTCATCAAACACGGCGTCATTTAGAACATCTGTAAATAGAAATGAAAAGAATACGTAAACGACAAAAATTGGCACCCCAGAATCATACGGTACATAGAGCCACTTTTAAAAATCATTAGAAAACAGACTCACCGTGTCGCGATTTTATAACCAGTGTAAATAATGATGATAGTTGTGATGTAATTATGATTATTGTAGGAACAGAGACAACGTAATGTGTTATTATAGCGTGTAAATATAGAAATAAAGTTTAATAAAGTTAAGGAAATAAAACAAAGAAAGTTTAATTGCCCTTGGTATCTTCTTAGTCATTCTGTGCTGATTTTGGTGTCAACATTATCGATGAATGTGTTTTGATCATCCGGACCATCAGCGTCATCAGATACTTCACTGATAGACGCAGTTGCCTATGAGGTCGGATTTTTTTCTATGTCTTGATGAAGAATGTTTTGTTAATCTAGAACACCACGAAGCTAAGAGGCATGTAGAGGAACATAACGGTATACGTAACTCGTTTTCCCTATATACAGTATGGAACTATAAAGTTGTCGACCTAAATTAAACAATACTATCGCTTTATTATGAAAATTTTATTGAAAAAAATCAATTCACGTAACTTTATTATGTAGTAGAGCTGATATCTATTCAATGTAGCTGCCTTCAGCCACAATCCAAACTTCGATACGGGTCAGGAACTGGAAGCATGCATTTTCCACAAGCGCCGGCGGGAGCTCGGCGAATACTCGGCGGATGGCGGCATTCAGGCTGGCTTTGGTGTTGGGAGAGGTTATGTTGGTGATGTTCTCAACGTATGACCAAACGAAGTAGTTCAACGGGTTCAGATCGAGGGAGGAGAGAGAGAGAGAGAGAGAGAGAGAGAGAGAGAGAGAGAGAGAGAGAGAGAGAGTGAAAGAAGAGTACAAAGTCGTAGCACTCCTGAAGCCAATCCTGGGTCTCTTTGAACTTGTGGGCCAGCGCCGAGTCCTGCTGCCACACTCAGGGTCTGCCAGTGACCACCTAATTACACCAGGGGATCACTACGCTCTTCAGCACATTCAGATATACTTTAGTGTTGACTTTCAAACCGACTTCGAAGATGTGAGGTGACATGATGTGGCCCTCACTTGAAACCGCATCAAAGACAATAACTCTGGCTGGAAACTTCGTTGAACTGTACCCTCAAGCGATGAACCGTTCGGATTTGCGTTTTGAGAGTGCTGAAAATGGTCCTGTTTCTTAGATCAGAAGAGAGCATGAGTTGTACAGCGACGCATCTCTGATTTCGCTCGTTGAACATTGTGT
The DNA here is from genome assembly GCF_053919585.1 of Euprymna scolopes. Classification (NCBI taxonomy): domain Eukaryota; kingdom Metazoa; phylum Mollusca; class Cephalopoda; order Sepiida; family Sepiolidae; genus Euprymna; species Euprymna scolopes. The sequence continues at coordinate 31,739,263 of NC_136503.1, forward strand.
GACTTTCAGACATAATAGAAGTCTCCTATCGCAACGGAAACCATGTCATCTAATCTGGGGGCGACAATCTTATCGTTTTACTCTGTATGGTGCTTGGTACTGTGTAATTCTGGAGGCCTCAAATTATGAAATTTGTTTTTATGGGCTACATAATTCAAATAATGATATTCGGAAACGTTTTTATGTACTGTTTTGCCTGGAATTTTAAATTTGTCACGCTTTTGTGTGGATATGCATGACTGACCCGCCATTGAAATAGTGACATCAGCGCAGACAGTTCGTCGGATTTAAATATCTGGAAATAGTAAATATTCAGCAACAATAAATTCGGTCAAAGGTCACACTACCTGAAACTTATTAACATAAATAAGTACAACCGCGAGGAAAATAACCCGAACAAAGTTTTGAAATTAACAATTAGAGCATATTTGTAGTATTTAGGTTAATCGAACAATTGTTCTTATCTTGAGTGTTATATGGACAATATTTCGGTCGATGTAACCTCCTACCTTCTTTAGGTGTTAAAGTCGCCATTTTTTTGCCAGGAAAAAATAGAGGGTAGCTCTACACTCTAAGGTTTCGAATTGTTTGATCTATTTGGAAGTAAGTTTACCTTAATTATAAAGATAATTTAATTATCAGGAACCCTAGGGGGTTTATATTTTTAATTTATTATGATTAAAATTATAAATTAATTAAAACTTTAATCATAATATAGGTCATCTCCAAAATAGAGAACTGTAATTAGAACCTAGATGAAAATAACATTTTTTTAAGAAAATATTATCATTTACTTATCATTTACTTATCATTTATTTATATATAATAATTCTACAGCGGCATCTTCTTTCATATGTAATATATTGCTGCTGGATATTCTGTGGACTGTCAGCGTGAATGAAGACCCCTCGATATTATTGCAGCACTATTGTTTAAAATGTAAAAGTATTTATCTAAGTAATCTGGTTAATGTAGTGTCAGAATATATCTGGTTATTACGGTTTCTCTCCAATATCTTTATGGGAGTTTGTGACATATTTCCATTATATGGACGCCCGGCGCAAACGGAAACACCACAATATCATGATGCCGTCTTTAGACAGAACAGATACTACCCTTGAATCCTTATTACAAGACCAAGAGGGTATATTTTAGTTTCAAATAATGCCCAAAAAGTGACATCATTCTATTTATTTATTTACATTGCCTCTTTGGCGATCGGGAGATCCTATTATTTAAAAAGGAGGATAAGGGGTGATAACATACTACAAACAGTAAATTAGCGTATCTTATTTTGTAACGAAGCCTTGCTTCCTAGGTTGAGGGTGAGTGGGATGGAGCTGGGCGAGAGGTCTCAGTCTCATCTCGTGAGAAACCAACGAATTGTCATCGGTTGACAAGTAAATTATCTGGAGTTCAAAAGGGCCAGATTAAAGATAAGCCAGATGTCGGGTTGGCGAGGAAAACGCAAGGAGGTCTGGGAAGGGTCGACGAGTAAAGTCGACGATCCGAGTGTAAATGATAACATGATTCACTTAAACCAACAAGTTGGAGGTGATGAGAGAGAAAAGAACAAACCCGAAAACAATTGAATTAGTCATTCTAATTTTAAGGGAACAAATTGGTTAATTCCCTAGAGAGATAACTAATTCTCGGAATTGAATCGAGAGGGGGTCGGTTGGGAAGGAGAGAGAGAGAGAGAGAGAGAAAGAATTATGATTACCTGTCGAATAGAGAGATTGGGTCGACTACAGAAGGAAGGGGAGGATGACGTTTAATAAAACTACTGCGGAGATAGACAAAAAAAGAGAATCGGACAGTCTGTCGAACAGAGGAGTTGGGAAGCCACGCATGCCGCCAGCCTCTTCTAATTGAGACGAAGAGAACTAACAAGACCGCCACTTAGAGTTTTTGGTTAAATACACTGTGGGGGTTGCATTCCAAGCCTGACGAAGTTATAAGGGACGAGCCGAGCCTTAATGTATACCGAATCACTAAATGAACAGCCTAACTATCCTCATCGTTGTTGATTGCTTCCATTTATACTTGTGAAGACTGCCCTTCGATTTCAGCATAACCAAACTTGACTTTCCAGCCGTCGCAGACAGAGAGAGATGGCCACCGACGAGAAGACGATCACGACAGAAATTACCAAGAATTCCCGATTGGGCGTTACAACACTAGACGGCCAGATACCAACGTCCAATTCGGAGAGACTCAGTAGAGAGAGGGAGAGAGACAGATGCTTGTGCGGGGTTCGAGGCTCGAAGGAGCGAAAATATAGCCAACCGTCCTTAGGGTTAGTGCGCGTCGTTTTTCACCGTGCGCGCGTGACCCCTGCGAGGGAGAAAGGGTTATAATTTACTAATTTAATATTCATAATATTCTGTCACCTTCTATCCTTCTATTTAATAAATAGGATATCCCGATCTAAGAATTTATAATCTGGAAACCGTGACACACATGCGTACTTACATTAAAGGTACTACGATATTAATATATATATATATATATATATATATATATATATATATATATATACGAGGGGCGTGCAATAAGTAATGCGCCTGACCCACTTCCAGTTGTCTGATCTAGCTGAGATTTTGCATGTGCAATGATTTATATCTCTACGAGTTATGTGACAAATTATAGGTCTGAACTAATTGTGGTTTCTGTTTTACAGGTGTTTGAATTGCGTCAGGTGTGAAATGGAGCTTGTTGAATGTCGAGCAGTGATCCAGTTTTTGTATTTGAAAGGACGCACACCACAAGAGACTTTTGATGAAATGAAAGAAACTTATGGTGATAATGCCCCATCATATGACCTTGTAAAACGCTGACATCGTAATTCAAATATGGACGTGAGTCTGTGGAAACAGCTCTCAGACCTGGTCGGCCACCTTCTGCCATTGATGAGGCATCTGTCTGTCAAGTTGAGGCTGCCATTTTGAAAGATCGGCGCATTACTATTCGCCAAATAGCCCAAGACGTCAAGATTAGTACAGGGTCTGTAGAAACTATCATTCATGACCGTTTTCCTATGCATAAGGTGTCTGTCAGATGGATTCCCAGGTTGCTCACACCATTCCAGAAGCGAGAACGCGTCGAGTGCTCGAGGATGAATTTGGAGATGTGCCGAGAAGATGAGTCAAAATTTTTCAAAAGACTGATTACACAGGATGAAACCTGGACCCATCACTATGATCCAGAGACCAAAACCCAGTCAATGCAGTTGAAGCACTTGGACTCACCACCTCCAAAGAAGGCAAGGGTGCAGCCCTCCGCTGGCAAGGTCATGCTCATAGTCTTCTGGGACCAGGACAGAGTAGTGATGACAGATTTCCTGTCAAAGGGTACCACAATTACAGGAGCCTATTATGCTTCAGTTTGGAGGAAATTAAGGGAAGCTATCAAAATCAAGAGGCGGGACAAGATCAGCAAAGGTACCCTCCACCTGCAGGACAACACTCCGGTCCACAACTCGCATGTCGCCAGATAAGAAGCACGGGCGTGTGGTTATGAAATGTTTCAACATCCTCCCTACTCTCCTGACCTTGCACCCTCTGACTTTAACCTCTTCCTAGCCATGAAGTTGTTTTTGAAAGGAAAGCGTTTCTCAGATGATGCAGCCTTGATTTCTGAAGTCACGTCGTGGTTGGAGGACCAACCTGGGGTTTTCGACAGAAACGGTCTCCAGAGCTGCATCAAACGATGGGAGAAATGCATAGCTCTGGGTGATTCCTATGTAGAGAAAGACTAATAACTGTGCCAAGTTTCGTTGCTCTACTGCTATGGAGAGTGGGTCAGGGGCATTACTTATTGCACGCCCCTCGTGTGTATATATATATATATATATATATATATATAAATATATATATTTATATATATATATTACCATCAAAACGCGTTACTATTATTTAAATCAATGATATAACATAATAATTTGAAATATTATATGCATATAGCGTTGTGTTCTCGGAATGTTCTGGTTTAATGTGGTGCTGGTATGCACAGAGCCAGTCTCACTCTCTTGTCCCAACCAACCTGATCCAGCTGCAGAGCAGGATCGAGACACCTGGTATCAAGGTAGGATGCAGGAATTGCCAGTAGATGTCGACATCTTCTAATATACAGCGCCTCGTATTCCTAAATGGTCACCCATCTGGTACTAGTCAGGGTCAATGTTCTTTAACTTCTGTGATCTAACGAGAACAAGTGTGCCAATTTTATTATGCCGTATTTTGTATGATGATATCATCATTGAGTTCGCCACTATTCCATGGATTCCATAAATTTTTCGTTGTGGTCTACCGGTTAAGCAGAAACAACCGTTATACAGACTTTATCAGCAGAATGCATGACGAAGCATAACATATTATAACAACCCCCCTCCTTTACTAGACAGACGGACAGAGGCTTCATTTGATCCGTATAGTCGTACATACACTCTGGATTCTAACTATTAGCGACCGTTTCAATTCAAATACAGCTGACAATTGTTATTGCTCGCCGGTTTCACGTGACAGGGTTTCTCTACTTCAGAAAATAATAACAATTATTACGCGAACTTATAATTATGATTTTTTTGTTTTGTTACAATTCTCTTATATTTACGTAGATGTTGTGTCTAGAGCAGAGTTCCCAACCTGTGGACTTTCAAACTGAATCTGAAAATTGAAGGATTAATGAATAATGTTCATGAGAAATAACAGAACAGCAATAACAAGTGCAGAAAATACAAGGGTCGTTTCAAAAGTAAAGCCTCATATTTTTTAACTCAAAAAGTTGAAGAACCAGAAAGATGAGAGTATTAGCATTAAAACGTTGTTTTTCTACATATCACGACCATTCTCAGTGCACTTTTGCTAGTAATTTAATGACACACTTCTTCATGACAGAGGATGCTTTCTTAGAATCTCAAACCGCCGATATCTACAACAAAGAAATGAAACTTTCTGGACATGAATGCATAAGTTCAGTCAGCATAACAAGGCAATTTGCAAATCCCTCTGATTCATTCGATCGGAATAAAAAATAAGAGGCATTACTTTTCGAACGCCTCTCGTAACAGCAAATCATCGAGCATAAATAAACGATATTATTTGCGACAATTTCGCAAATGACACATCTGTCTAGGGAAGCACCTGGAAGAGTAGTTATAATGAAGATCACACTGATCCGTCTTCTATCTCTACTCTGAACTATATTATGTAGGGGTGCATGACTTCTTACTGTTAACACTTTTAAAATCAAGCTTTCGTCCTTTCATCCCCGGTACCTAAACTATTGTTTTGCCTCAGGCGAAATAATGAATGACTCTCTCTCTCTCTCTCTCTCTCTCTCTCTCTCTCTCTCTCTCTCTCTCTCTCTTAAATGGAAATTTTACGCACTATATTTCTAATGGCGCTAGAAAAATTGGGCCTATCCCAGAAAACCTGGGAAAAGACTAGTAGAAATTGAAATCAAATGTAGTAAGATTGAGACCATAAAACACACGGTAATGATGAAAACAGTTAAAATATTAAGGAAAATCATCGAATGCTGAAACTAACCCACATATTCCACATAATCTATAAATGGAACTATGACATGTACTACAACTCCGAGTCAAGTGAATCTAGCAGTAATAGTAACCAAGCGGTGCTCTCTACTCTTAAAAGCCCCCAAATTGAAAACTCATTAACGGATGTGGTTTAATTTTACCTCCAAACGAGTTGCTGCGATGAGCATAATACCAGCTCCCTCCACATTTTGTGATTGTTGGCGATAGCTTGATTTGTGTCACTTCAGGTCCAAATTTTCTTTGGGCTGCTCTTAACCCTTCTTTATAAGAATACTTGAAGGATGATCTTAACTTAATTTTGTGATCTCCCGTAACATTAATGTTGCTCGATAGCGTCGTAGTCTGAAATATTGGGTGAGTAAATAAAAACTCAGTCGAAGTCAACTTCCTGAACATTAAGTTAGTTTTTACACGATCGTGAGATTTGATGGAAACGGGTTTGATATAATATAGTTTAAAGGGAGAATGAGAGTTATAGGCAATTCGCTTGAAGTATTAAACGCGTGAACTTGAAAAGATAAGATATTATTTAACAGTGATTATTGTCCGCTCTGTCTCCTCTCTCTCCCTCATTCACTGGTCAGTGAATTGGAACGAAGTTCAAACCGAATAGATCTCGTTTGTCTTCCACTATTCATACGGTGATTTAATTCTTTGAGAAATATAAATAAGGAGCTTTGATTTCAGGCAGCAAGTCCTCAGTCTAGCAGGATCTCCACAGAAGTGTGAAGAGGAGGATCGACTAACAAAACAGGATATGAATACATGTTGTGAACGTTAATGGCTTTGCAAACATTATGACGATTTGTTTTTTTAATGTATGACATAAGATTGAGCTAACGTCAATAAAGTTTCCATATGAAATACTAAGGATTATCCTGAAACACATTCTCAATGAACATAAAATATAATTTTTAAAGCACGTTCTGGGCGTATTTATTTACTTCTCAACGAGGTCGGTTTTTAATGTGTAGCCAATTTGTGTTTTTATTTTTATTTTATGGCAGCCACTCATTGTTAGAGAATAAAGTGAACTAATTAGCGTCCAAAGCGGCCATTGCAAAGGAATGAACTTTGTACGTTATTTTCAGGACCATGGTTTAATGTTAATTTAAACTATTTTTAAGCATCCATTTTTTAGTCTTTATATCTCTATTAAAAATATTCCTTGTTGGTTTATTGTTGGTTTTATGTGCATGCGTAAATATGCTTAATCTTGTAATTTAAATTTTGCCGAAGGCTGGATTATTACCTTCTCGTTTCTCTCAAAATAAACGGACGATATCGGTGAAAAAAAAAAAACCCTCTAAGTTGGCGATAATTTTAAAGAGATAAAATTAGAATTTTAATTTAAATTCCGAAAATATTTCCAAGTCAAAAAAACATTTTATTAATGTTTTAAAAATAGTGGATTATTTGGATTCTGCGGACTACTGTACTCATCTTGGACGTTATTCTCACAGCGTTTCGGCCGATGTAACCTCTGACCTTCTTTAGGTGCATCTTTACGAACTCAATAACTGTTATCTGGACTTTTATAATTTATCGGAATTTCGAAATGACCTCTTTATTTAATCTATGAAACGAGTGCAATCTACAACCGTGGGTTTCTTCAAACATGACGCAGTCCACAATCAGGAAAATATTTCAACGTGTATTTTGTGCGATAAAAATGTATTGAAAAAAGGCCTTAGGGTAGAAAACGTTGATTTACTCATCTTTGTAATAATAATAATAATAATAATAATAATAATAATAATAATAATAATAATAATAATAATAAAAACTTGGAAAAAAAATGGGAGAGATTGGAATCATAGGGAAGATACAACGGATGACAATAATGAAAAGTATAGAAATATTAAGGAAAATCCTTGAATGCAGAGACTAACATATATTAGCTACAGACACAAACTGGACATAGAACACACAGGGACATCACATGAAATTATGAAAACGGAAACGGCATAATTTTAAGTTAAAACCGCCTGTATCTCTGCTTTCCGCCTACCCAACCCCTTTTTTGTGCATGTCACCATAAACTGGCACCGAATAAGTGAGGAGAGTCAATGAGAATGGAAAGATCGAGGAGAGAAAGCACTAGCCAGACTTCCGCTGGATGAATACAAATAGAACTGAAATATTGAAGAGGCTTATTGCAATCCAAATGCCAGTGAAGACCAATGGTCGCTACCAACAAGAAATCAATGGTAAGCGACTTTGCAATACCGCAGTCATCTGTAAAGGTTATCGAAAGTGATGGAGAGAGTGGTGGAGAATACTGGAAATCTGAGGAGATTTGTTGTCACTCAGATTCCAGATAACACCACAAGGTGTTTTCAGAAGGAAATCTTTGATGATGAGTTGTGTGACTATTCTTAGAGAGTGGAATAATAATATCATTGGACTTGTCAAAGAATTAAAATAAAACATGACGAAAAACACTGTAATATCAGCAATTGTAGGAGCACTGGGACTAAATCCCATAAAGCGTGGAGAAAAAGTCCAGGAATTTGGATCAAATGTAAGATTGAGACCGTTGAAATATTCAGGAAAAATCATTGAATGCGGAAACCAGCCCACATGACCAACTCACATAACCAGCAATAGATACATGTAAAGACAAAAATAATAAAAGACATGCGGTCGCGGCTTTGATTAATACTACACAAAATTGTGGTCAAAGGTCGATGAGGAGAGAAAAACCGAGGATAGAGCAATAACCAGGTCATCCATTGGAAGAGTGCAAGTGTATTAGAACCTCATACTGTTTTTGTTATTTTAATTCTAAAAAAAAAACAGCAATGACAATTACTAGTGAAAAATCGATAGTAAATGGCTGTTACGATAATGCAAAAATAATTTTTCGAAAGAGATGAAGAGGGTTGGATATATGACGAAAATTTTTCCTCACTCGGACCGTATGAAAACATTACTAGTTTTTGTAAATCATCAATTATTTATTAAAACTTGTATGAGAACTTCTAGTGATTATTATTATTATTATTATTATTATTATTATTATTATTATTATTATTATTAATAATAATAATAATAATAATAATAATAATAATAATAATAATAATTAATCAGCGAGAAAACATAAAGAAAACCATAGGAAAAATGGAAAACTGGAGAGCACCAGGACGCAATGGGATATATGCACACTGGTTCAAAAAATTTACAACACTATATGAAAGACTAGCCTAAAATATGAGAAGATGTATACAGGAAACAAACGTGCGAGATTGGATGACAAAAGGCAGAACCACACTGAGACAGAAGGACATAGAGAAATGAACCGCCCCCAGCAACTATAGGCCTATCACGTGCTTACCCACTATGTGGAAATATTGATAGCACAACTGAGGGAACAAATCTACCACTCCCTGAATAATCGGGGACTTCTCTCCGAGGAACAGAAAGGATGCCAGAAAGGAAAAAGAGGTACACATGATCTGCTATACACAGATAAAAAAATACTGAAGGAAGTAAAAAGAAAGAGAAAAAATTTAGCCATGGCATGGATCGATTACAAAAGGCATACGACAGGATTCTCACAAACATGGATAATATAATGCTTAAAAATGTATCAAATAGCAAGCAGGATCACCAACGTGATAGAAAATGCAATGAGAACATGGAGACTGGAACTGACAGCTGATGGACAACACATGACAGAAATTAACATACAAAGAGGCATATTCCAGTGAGACTCATTATCACAATTGCTGTTCACCATAGACATGATGTCCTTGAACAATATACCGAGAAAGTGCCAAGCTGGATACAAGTTCTCTAATACAGAGGAAAAAAATGAACCACCTGATGTACATGGACGATCTGAAACGTTTTTCAAGGACTAAAAAGAAACTAGAGGCACTAATAAACAGTACCAGGATCTTTAGCCAGCATATCCAAATGGAGTTGGGTATCGAAAAGTGTGCATTACTAGTTATAAGAAGGGGAAAACTGGAGACAACAGAAGGCGTAGAACTACCCAACCAAGTGGAGATGAGGGACCTAGGGGAACAAGACGCCTACTTGAGAGTTCTGGAAGCAGACACTATCAAAGCCAAAGAAATGAAAGAGCGAATTGAAAAGGAATACCTCAGGAGAACAAGAAAACTTCTAGAAACGAAATTGTATGACAGAAACCTAATAAAAGGTATAAATATATGGGCAGTATCACTAATAAGATACTCAGGACCCTTACTCCTCCCACATTTCCATCATCTCTTACAGACTCCCTGCCATCCTTGAATTTCTTATGCCATTCAAAAACTGATGCTCGATTCTTGCAGGATGGTCCAAAAACAGTCTGAAGTATCCCATACGTTTCTGTGGCATTTTTTAAAGTTTAAAACATAAATTTATTGCACATCGTTCTTCTAAATTGTCATCACGTCCAGATTTCATTTTCGAAATTCACCAGCTGTGACAATCAGGCTTTAGTAGGGTGTGTTTCAATTCCTGCTGTCGCCATTCATTTGAAACTGAAATCATAAAAATTCGTCAATCATCTCATAAGATGTATAACAATACATAATGAATTTTCAAGTGTCTATGATAATTTAAAATGTCTGTATAAAAAAAAAGTCTGGAAACTGATTGTAGGCACCTCGTAATTATGCCCGCTTTAAAAAGTTGATTCATGAATCATCTGCCGCGACATAAGAATGCTAAGTTAAACTGAGCTGAGAGGTAAACGATAACGAAATACCAAAGTCTTATGTATAGTATGGAAAGAAATTGGAATTTAAGGAAGATATGCATCATTCCAGTGATTATAGGAGCAACTGAACATATGAAAACAATTTTTTTTATAAACTACTAGAAAATATACCTGGTGAACTCAGTACAAGAGAAATTCAAACAATTGCACTTAAAGGGATGGTTATAATTTTTTTTTAATATTTCTCGGTTGATATGTATGAGATAGCGGACGACTGTCTGACATTTGGTAAAATGTCCCATCCTAAACTTGAACAAAATATAAGAAAAAAAATTGTAGAAAAAACATGTAATGTTATACTGTGAACGATTAAAGATATATTCTTAAATAATAAAAATGTGAAATATCCACAACCAGAACTCGTCTCTCTACAACCATTGTAAATAATTCTCCTTCCTTCATCTGTGTAGCTAAAAGTAAACGAAAACTTCATAAGCAAAACTTCTTTGCAAGAGTTACTCGTCAGTGAAGCACAATACTAGGGGATTCTTTCCCAGCTGATTACAACATACATTTTTTTGCTTATAGTCCATATCTTGCTCACTATGACTTTTGGTTATTCCCTAAGCTCAAGGAAAACCTTGGAGGCTGTCGTTATGAGAAAACTGAGGAAATGAAAGGTGCTGACGAGGGTCTTTGACACGCGCACACGGGGTCTTCCAGAAGTTGTTGGAATGGTACAAGTGCATTGCAGCAGGAGGAGATTACTTCAAAGGGAACAAGAGTTTCAGGTGTGTACTATTAATAAAGTGCCAATATGAAAAAATTGTAGAAAACTTATTGAAGGCACATCGTATTACATCTAAACAAAGAACAAGTCTTTAAAAAAGTTGTTTCTTTGATAAAAGAAAACTGTTTTTGAATGGATAAAATCACCTTGAATAGAATTAAAATAGCCCATCAGCCCCGAAGCTCGAGTTGTTCGCGGATGGTTACTTTTGCTCCTTCTGCGTTAGTCCAGAGCTTCTGGCGGTGACCTATGACTTCCAGCCAGATGAATTAGCAGCTGGGAAAAGGCCGACGTTTATTTGAGAGAAGAAGAGGGGATGAAAGAAAGGTCGTGGAATGAACGGCTGGACGAATGCATGAATGGAAAAGGCTGTCTTTAGACAAGGACGTTTTTCATTGTTCGCCGAATATCTGGAGTTCAATCAATGGAATAATGAAGCAATTTCGTTTTATGCGATGGCAGGTCGAGAGGCGGGAAAACAAAACCGGAAGAATGGAAATAAAGACAAAATGGCCGATGCCTTCAGCAATCGGAATTGGCCATCAAAAGAAGCAATATGCGTTTGGTAGGGGGGGGGATAAAGAGAAAGGAAGTAAATTCTTCTCTCTTTCTCTCTTTATATCTATTTTTCTTTCTATCTCTTTATTATTCTATCGTAATTTTTAGTTTTCTCTAATTATGTCTCTATATCTTTATTTCCGTCATCTTTATTCCTCTTTATCTCTCTGCGTTTTGTCTCTTTCTGTGTTTTCTGTATTTCCCTGCTTCTCTCTGTTTCTGTCTTTATCTCTCGCACTTTCACTTTTACACAAACACAAGCCATCCCGCACACGTACAATTTCAAGTAAAAGGACGGTTAGAATCTTAAAAAGATCTCTCGGTTGGAATGCATTAGATAGCGGGTGAATATCTGCCTCGTCCCCAGCAATAATAAAATAATAATTAAAAAAGAATACATGCACACATACATTCAGATACGTGCAAAAACACTGAAAAGAGTGTGTACTCGATCGGAATCATCTACGTGTATGTGGTCAATTAGAACTCAGCTACTAAACATGTTTGCCCGTGCAGCAGTATATTTGGTACACAACGCCAATAAATGCGAGGCAAGTACTCGACTGAGCTCCAATCTATAGTCCCCTCTGTAAAGCGTTCGCAACAAATATTCGTCTACATGCAACAATCGTCAGCAATTTCTCTCACTTTCTATCTGTGCCTAAAACTAAACGAAAATTCCATGGGCAGAGTTTCTTTCTTAGAACTTTCCGGTTGCAGAACACAATACCGTGGCGCTGCTTCCCAGATGACTATAACATGGCCGTTTTCAATTCTAATGCAAACAAGTCCTTGTTAAGTAATCTTCTTAAATAATTAAGCTCTTACTCAAGTTCCATCATTACTGACCATATTGTCTCACCATCTAACACTTATTAACTTTAATCGTAGAGTTGCCTCAGAAACTTGATAAGCGGTGACACTCTAAAAAAAAAAAATCCGCAAGGACTCTTGGCGAAGTGGTACTTGCAAAAATAAATTGTAAAAAGTGATATTCTCCTGAAGGTTGAATGTTCAATCCTTTGTGTGGACGGCCGAAAAATACAATTGCGAATTACTTAGGATCTCTATCCAGTCATGGCTGACGGAACAAGAGCACGCTACCCCCGTGAAGTAAATAAAGGGTTCCGCTCGAAATTCTGTCCAAATTCCCGAGTTCGACGGAAACATTCTCGAATTCGACATGATACACCTGAAGAAGTTCGGAGGTTACATCGACCGAAATATTGTGAAAATCACACTCAAGATGAGAACAGTAGTTCAATGAATCCAAATAATATTTCTAAAAAATCGCTTGGTCACTTGTAGTGGGGTCAACTATTGTGGCCGCAATAAATGTGTCTCTCGCAGCAATTGCAATGTGGACTTAACGATCGGTCACTTCCACTCGTGTCCCTGGCTAATACCTCTGATGTGGATTGATGCGGCATGACCAACTTTGGTTGTATTATCGAGACACTAATAATGACGAAGTTAACGCTTCCCTGGAAAACATTGGTCGTATCGTACTGTCTTCGTTAACCAGACTAAACTTATTGCCACATTGTGTTAGTTTAGTTGATCAGAGACGAGGATGTTAACTGAGAAGTGAAACATGCGAAAATACAAACGAGGTATAAATAAACCGAAGAAATATTTTCAATATAAAAAATAAGAAAATATAAGATTTCCACGAAACTTGTAGTTAAAATAACAAAAGAAAAGTTTCCAGTTGGAGATTTGCACCTGTGTCCCCCGGTGCTAAGTGTGCATTCCAACTAAGTTTACTGGACATTTAGTAGTTAAGATTTTTTTTCAATGGCAGGTGGGAAAGACTTTTTTTGTTAGTTGAAGAAAGTAACTCTCTTGAGCGGGCAGCAAACGGCAATTATTTCTGTAATAAATCTCATAACTGAATATGAGTCTTTGTATCAGTCTCACGATTGTCACGCTTTAGATTGAGTGGCAACGTTACTTGCTTATATTAAGCGTTGATGTTACTATCTGCTTTATTCAGGAACCAATGGATTGGTTACTTAATCGTTGGAATCTGACGAGCATGAAAAAAAAACGTTATCCATAAATATTTAACGCCCTTATGCACTTTATACAAACCTTATGTAGGAACAAGGAATATTTATTTATAGCAATAGAGACAGGACCCGAATTTAGTTAATGGTTTCTGAAATTCGCTCCATGAACGATTTCAAACCACTTTAATTTATAGTTACAAGCACAGCATGGACTTTAAAGCAAATGCTGGCCAATGGCAGAATCCAAAGTCGCAGAAAAAGGGAGACTAAATGATCTTGCCTTTCCCTGTTTAATTTTATATAGGACGTGCTGGTTTATACAGGTCTGCAAATGTACATCCACATAATCAACATCACTGTTATTTAAACTAATGAACAACATTACTATCCTAACAAAAAAAAGAGAGGCGGATCATGTAGTATACACCAAACTCAAAACAAACAAACAAACAAACAAAACAAAAAAGAGTAGAAACAGTCAATAATACTAATCAAATAAACCATTGATCTTTACTCAAAGAAGATCATGTTTGATCTTAGTGTAGCACTTAGTTTTCAATTGCATGCAAGAAAAAAGGTCCAATGTAATATAGGTGTATAATAATTGAATAGATACACAGAGAAGAAAAGAGAGTTTGAATCTCCACTAGTCATCACCCTCTGGTGCGTTCGGTTTCTATGAACGATGATTTCTAATAACATCTTGACACGAGAATACCCTGATAAAATACTCAACTAAAAATCTTACGATAAAAATTAAACTAAATATAGCCCACATATGCTCCCTGAAAGCCTACCAGATATATTATGAAACTCATAATAATCAGTTAACTGCTTTTAAGTGAAAAGTATAGATACACACACACACACATTTATATATATATATATATATATATATATATATATATATATATATATATATATATATATGTACAGTCATCGACATACAGTCCTGTTTCATTGTATCAACTTATCAGTGCCGCTAGGCTTGCACCTCTCCCAAGCCGCGGATGTAACCTAGAACCATCGCGTTGATAGTCAGGAGTTCTACCAATCCACCCACGGGAGCGGTGCCCGCACATAGCCTCGCCAAATGTCTATTTTAAACAAACATTCATCTACGAGGCCCCCAGAATCATACGGTAGAAAACGGAATTCTGAATTTTTTAGATGAGATGTGAACGTTTTAATTGTTTTGCCTACTCAGACAATTATTCTCATCTTGGGTATTATTGGCACAACGTTTCGCTCGTTGTAACCTACAACCTTCCTCGGGTGTAAAATTCATGAATTATTGGCACAACGACCGAAACGTTCTGCCAACAACACCCAAGATGAGAATAATTGTCCTAATAATCAAACAAGACAAATATCAGAAAACGGTTCCAAATTTTGCAACTTTTTAATGCATGTATCTTAAGAACGATACTTAAAATATGCTCCTTTGAATGATTGTTAAAAAAACCGAAATTTTACAGGTTTTCATTTGTTTTCTTATTTGTTTTTTATTTGTTTTTTCATTTGTTTTTTTTTTGTTTTTTATTTTTTTTTATTTGTTTTTTTATTTGTTTTTTGTGGGTTTTTTTAATTTGTGTTTTTAATTTGTTTTTTATTTGTTTGTAATGTCCCTTTATACGTCGCTCCTTTTTAATTTGCTCGTCAATTCAACAATTAAAAATCTCACAGAACATTTACGATATTGAAAAAATACCAATATACAAATCAGATTCTGTTAAATCCGATACTCCCCCAAATTTTATACCATTATTTAATAAATCTAATATATAAAAGGCCATATGTCTGTCTGTATGTCTCCATATTTTCAAACTATCTCCTTTGAAACAAAATGTCGCATGGGCCTCAAATGATTGGAGTTTTTACGGGCCATTCTTTTATGGGTCTTTAGTTGGTTAAAAATAGTTTATAAGGCAGAAAAATGGTCCAAATTGAAAAAAATGTTATGCATTTTGTACATTCATCTAAGTTTATTTTTAACTGTTTATTTTTAATCAGTTCATATGCATGTCACGTTAGTACGGTAGTAACATCAGCAGCTTTGAATGCTACAGTTTCGGTTTCGATTCTAGCTGATGTCACCCAGGTACGTTTTTCTTTTACTTTTGAAATCTCGACTCTATAATAATACATACGAATTAAAATATCATATTCAAGCGTATTTTACGTCTGGGCAAGGCCGTTCCCCGCCCTACTAGTTTTATCTAATTCAATATTAATCGTTCCTACTCTATTGCTCTTTTTGATCTGATCTCGCACATTATTCCTAAAATAGATTACATTGTTAGATAAAAAAGAAAACTTATTTAATAGATCTAATTTTTTCAATCGGCTTTGACAATAAATTTCTTGGTTGAGAAAAGAAAAATATTTTTTCAATTTCACTAAAATTATAACCGCCATTGTGGCACTGTATCTTAGTGCCACGGTTGCTAACACACTCTTCAGCATAGCCAGGTGGTGATTTGGCCATAAGCGTAGAGATACACAGAAATGCAACCCCAGAATTCCCTTTCCTTATCCGCCTCTGTTTCGTCCGGACAACATGGGGTAGTACGCATGTTTCTGTCTCTCTGTAAATGAGAGGGGACACCCTCCCCCTCAATACTAGTTAAGCATAATTAGTTAAATAATTGTAGGATATGTAAATTGTATATTGTACTGTAATATATATTTTTGTAAAATAAATAGTTAAGATTATATAATATATTTGCAATTGTGTAATGTTGTGTGTTTTCTCGTGTCTGCCATAAATGCCTCTATTAAACAACGAAGCGGTCTGGAGGACGAAGGAAGAAAATTCCAACCAGAATGCCAACAGGGTGAAGAGGTCATCTTGAGAGAATAAGAAAGCCACACACCCACATCCAACACCTCAGATATGCTTTATTCTTGATACACAGATCCTAATGACTGGCCCATCTTCACATCTTTATGGGACCGTTTCTAAGACATTTAGTGTAACATGTTAGGCCGTTCACGCGCCAGTGACCGGTTGATAGTGTTATAAATGGTGCTGTGACCAGAATTGTTCTTCGTATAAGGACAAGCACGGCCCGACTGAAAAATCCACGAGCACAACTAAAAAAAAAAAACGATAATAGTCACGAGACGAATAAAAAAAAAGTGGTCGAAAAACAGATTTTTTTTACTGGGGGCAGGATGGGTTGCTCTTCTGCCTGCATGGATGGGTTTTGGGTGTTTTAACTTGTTTTGGAGTGTTTATTTGCTTTGAAACATGGATATGCGGCCACTTATTGAGTGAGTTTTTATCAATATGTTGTTTAATTTTCGAGTTTTTAGCAATTAGCAATGCTCAAAAGATGACTTGTGTCTGCCATTTTTTTTCTTATTCTAGTGTAACACGTGACGCCAGTCGCACGCCACTGACCGGCTGGTCGTGTTATATAATTATTTTCAAGGTTTAAAAAAAAATTAATTTTCATTCTTTTCTCTAGTTAAGTAGTTAACCTTATTATTTTAATCCAATCTTTTCTATAACTTTAGTATTTTTTGTTGTTTTTTAATAGATTTTGTTACTTTTTTCATATACCTCCCAATTGCAATATCATATTTCAATTTCTAGGTTTAAACACTTGAGCCCAGATTTGAGTGCAATACTTAATATAAGGCCTTATTAGAGTTTTTATATATCTCTAAAACAACATTCAGCTTCAACGAGTATTTATAATTGTATGATCACATAGTTTAGTTTAACGTATTATAAACCTTGATATAGGGCATAATCACGTTGACACTCCTGTTCCCGTCAGATATCCGAAGTTAAGCAACGTTGAGCCTGGTCATTACTAAAATGGGTGACCATTTGGAAATTCTAGGTGTTATATGTGCTCTGCGCGTATCTCAGGATTGTTTTCAGTTAGTCTTGGGCCTCTCATTGGCACCGGATCAAAGGAGTGCCGATTCAGGAGAGGTGTGGTTAGAATTGCGCAACTCTTGCCTCACAATTACACGTGCAACTACTCTTACAGGGGTGGTCATTGTCTCTTGAGACTGAATGGGGGCATCGATTAAACCTTGATATCACAGACACTCAATGCGTGTTTGCTCATATTACCCGGATGTAATTGTCGAAAAAATGAAATTTCAATAGTGATTTTTCAGAGGGTACACTATCTTTCTACTAACCGTCTGATTCAGTATGGAGACTTATAAGAGATTTTATATATCTTTTAAATATCGTTTGACCTCTTTTAAATAAAACTGTATTCAACATATTTCATGTTTTCTTTTTTAAATTCATCATAACGCATCTTTTTTTTTTTTTTTAAATTCTCCGCCTTTTTTCTTTCGTTTTCTTTTATTTTTATTCACTGATATTTTTTCATTCATTCATTTGTTTCTGCATTTGTTTCTTTTTCAATTTTATTTTTCTTACTTTATCTTCGTTGTCATTTTGATTTTTTTTTGTTAATCTTCTTTCGCTTGTCGTAAATTTATCATTTTTATCAAGATTAATTCTCACTTCTTTTTCGTTGCATTTTCTTATTTCAATTTGTCCTTGGTGAATAATTTTTCTTGACGACTTCAAACTTTGAAAACCAAAACATATTTTTCTCTAATTCTATCAATTATGATTTCTTATATGGATTTCATTTACTAATGAGTTATATTTCGGTTAAATAATATTTATTAATATTAATACCTTTTCTTAAACTTCTTTTACAGGGTAGTCACCACTTATCAAAGCCCGGAAGACACTCGGGGACAAGGGTTATTGCGTGTACAGTAATCAATGGAATAGTATTGTAGTAATCGTTAGTATTGGAGATTTGATAAAGTGTCTTACTTAAGGGGGCGATTCATCAGGAATTTGTTTATGTTGGACTTGAAGACATACACGTTGTAGTCAGGTGGGAAACAGGCAAACGGAACAGAGTTCTACCGGCGTGCAGTTCTAAGAAAGAAGCTTTGTTCATAGAATCTACGTTTTGGTTTTGGTACAGATAAAGAGTGGGGAAAATTTTGACAGTGGTTTCAGCTAGACGGTGTTCATCGTGAAAGATTGGCGAGGGGGAACCAGAGATTGGATCGCAGACGAGCATTTGCCATGGAAGTAACGATAAAACAAAGACAAGCTCGTAACGTCTCTTCTGTGGGAGAGAGGTTGCAGGGAAGAGAAAAGGGCATCCCTCGCTAAGCCACGAAGCCTATTTTGTACTCTGTCAAGGCAGGATAGGCTGTTTTTAGCAGCTCCTGCCCAGATGTGGCAGCAGTACTTCATTCTTGGATGTACTTGGCTTTTATATAGATAGAGAATTGCATCAGCAGTGAGATATCTTCTGGAGCGGTAGAAGGATCCCACCATTTTCGCAGCGACCTTGGCAAGTGACTTCATGTACATGTTCCATTTCAGGTCAGGAGTAACGGTCAAGCCCAGAAGCTTATCAAAACATGGAGCTTCCCCTAGACGAGAGCCATCGATTTCAATTGATGCCAGATAGGGATCAGAGCGCATATATATATGTGTGTGTGTGTGTGTGTGTGTGTGTGTGTGTGTGTGTGTGTGTGTGTGTGTGTGTGTGTGTGTGTGTGTGTGTGAGTTGAGCACATGTTTTGCAAAACCAAACTATTTAAAGTCAATTTAATAGGAGGTGCGACATCTTTTATGGAAATCGTTGGAGAGTTTGAGACAAGACGTAAAGCCATGATGTACGGAATTAACAAGAAGGAAAAATGATTACTGCAAAGACAGGAAACGCCGATTAACCTTAATCTTGAAAACGCCAAGGTTGTAGGTAGGAGGAAAGAATTTCACAACCTGGCAGTTCCTAGAAAAAAGCTACTGGAAAAAGAATCTGTAATACAATGATATATTAAAACAGCGAATACATGAGGACCACTAGATCAATGCGTCAAACAAGCAGGAACAAATGAAGCAGAGAATATAGCATATATATATATATATATATATATATATATATATATATATATATATATATATATATATATATATATATATATATATATATACTAGCAAAAGTACCCGCCGTTGACTGGGTTCAAAAACAGCCTACAGAAAATGGACTCTGATTTATGAAAGTATGATAGGTTATGAAAAGGAAGAGTTCTAAAGAGATAGCTTAAAATTTGTGGCTATCAAACCCAAAGCAAAATATAATGAAAGTAAAAATAAAATAGATACACCCCATAATTTATTATACCATACCAGTTCACACTGAAACACTTTACACTATTCTGTGGATCTACATTAAAAAACCTTGTTAAACTTTGTGAAATATTTCCATTCTATGGAGGTCAGGTGCGAACAACCACCCGATAATTTTATTATACCATATTGCTTCAAACTGAAACATAATTATCAAAGTATACTTACGCAGATAGATATGAAAAGTCTTTATTAAAGTTTGTGCCTATTTCCATTCTATGGAGGCCAGGAGCGAATGCAGACCCCACAATTTTATTATACCATCCCTATTTAAGTTAAAACATATATATATATATATATATATATATATATATATATATATATATATATATATATATATAGAGAGAGAGAGAGAGAGAGAGAGAGAGAGTAGGAAGGTTGAGTCCAATAACTGTATACTAAGTAATTACTGACTTCCATAGTTTTTGTTTATAACAGTTCTCAAATGAATAAATGAATATACAAATTAACAAATATACAAATAATAAATATACAAATTACTCATCTAAAAATTTTCCAA
This sequence comes from Euprymna scolopes, assembly GCF_053919585.1. Lineage (NCBI taxonomy): Eukaryota > Metazoa > Mollusca > Cephalopoda > Sepiida > Sepiolidae > Euprymna > Euprymna scolopes. The sequence goes on from NC_136503.1 coordinate 31,759,586, forward strand.
TAATAACATCTATATATCTATAAAAGTGAAAGTGTCTGTCTGTGTGTCTCTCTGTATACATTTCCCTACACAATAACTCTGTCAATTTTAAGTCTACAGACTACAAATTTGATATACAGGGTAGTGAGATTTAAGAAAATCTTTGTAATCGGTTTTCGGCCAGAAATTTGACTGTTAAGGGGTCAAAGTTCAATGATTTGACCTTTGATAACTCTACCAAACTCCTCCGCTAATTTTGTGTATACACATTGAAATTTTAGATATAGATTCCTTGAACATGGATCTAACTTAATAACTTGATTTGAACCCAAAACAATAAATGTTAAAGAGTCATAATAGGGGTCAAAGTTTTAAAAATTTGTACTTCTATCGTCTCTACCAAATTACTCAGACAATTTCTGGTCTAAAGATTTGAAATTTTACATAAAGCGTATTCAGAGATAGGGCAAGATTTTTAATCGGTTTGTCGAAAATATGAACTACCAATATATAAATGCATATATGTATGTGTGTATGTATGTTTGCATGTCTGCCTAAAACTTTCGACAGGGGCGACGGATTTTCACAAGATGTGTATCGTTTTGAAGCTCGACCCTTCAGACGACAAATATTGAAAAATTGGCTAAAAACATTAATTTCTTCACCCTCGACTGGGCACTTTTCAACAGGGGTCCGCTCCCCCCCTTTCGATTGTCCAGCCTTAATTTAAACCTATGTCACTTCCGATTTAGCGGTGGTCGTAACAGCAAAGACATCACGTTTTCCCGTTCTTTTCCTCCTTCGCGGTACGGGTTCGAGCCTGACTTCCTACTACCACTTTTTTTTTTGCTCAACACACACCTCTAAACACCCGGGCAACGCCGGGCACCCATGCTAGTAATATATAATACCATTTGGTACGAACCCAACGATAAAAGACCAGATAAGAACGAAATCTTGGATTTATAAGACCAAAAATGCAACCCTGATCGCTCTTCGGGGCCTGTGGTACATTGGATAGAGGCATTGGATCGCAACGGTTCAATTCTACCCAAAGCGGTTCAAAGGATTAGTGGGCCAAAACAACTATGAAAGGCAATAATTACTGAAGATATAAGTAAGAGACTCAGCGTTCCTACCCCGTTGCGGTTAATTACCTGAAGAAGGCCAGAGGAATAGTTGGCCGAAACGTGGTGATATAACGTGATACTGCTCCCCATTGGGGAGATTAAAATCCCCTAAAACCCTGAGTAAGGCCGGGTAAATATGTTGAGATTTTCCATTAAACGTTAATTGAATCCGGGACAGCAGCAGGTGACCTATAAAAAGGGACGAGTTTATTGTGCTTTATAAAAAACAGACAGATATTTTTATTGTTTAAAACAATGACAGGAAATGTCAGAACAATTTAGAAACGATATCATGTACTTGTTGGTCTGGGGGACACCTACTCAGACGCGATAAGGGGTCACCTTTCAGGGCGTGTGGGGAAAATTTAAATTTGGTCAGATTCATAAACTACCGACGACCGATGAGGTACGCACACGCAAAATAGATCTGGGGTTTCCCAAGAAAGTGTGTCGGACCCTGATTGGTTTAGCGAATCGTCCGACCCATCCTGTTACCTTAGTATAAGAGCGAATATCCGGGCCGAATTGAGCAGATTAATCCAGACCTCAGTGAGAGAGGAACTAACCAAGAGATACCACCACTACCATCGCCGTCGCTACCACCGCCATCGTGAGAACGAAGAATAAGATTTTGGGAGAATCTTGATGTTTCTGGTGTAATCGAACTGAACGATGTATACATGTTAAAACTTGTAACTTTCATGAAATTAACTTTTTTCGTAGTAAAAAATACTGGCGTGCATGCAAAGCTATTTGATTTTTCAGCAGAATCGACACGGAGCTGAGACGCTGAGAATCCACGTGAAGGCCTCCCGGGGGATAGAGGATCACGACCAACATTTTTGATGAGGTCAGAGATCAATTGCTGACCTGAGTGGGAGACACTTTTACAGTGAAACAACAACAACTATGAAGATGGGGATAACAGTTCGAAAATAAATAAATGAATCGACTTAATCACCACCATCATCATCTTGGTTGTTGATCACTCTTTGAGGATAGAGCCCTCTCTAGTTTATTTTCATTTTATCTTTGGCTTGGCGTGGCCACGCAGGACCTAGTTAGCTGTCGAAGTCTTCTATTTACCGAGATTTTGGCCTTTCTCTTAATTTTCAGTATTGTATCGGGGAACATTGTGTCACTCTATATGTCATGTTCTATGTAGATACTGAACAAATATCTAGCCATCTATAGTTTAACTGTTTGTATGGTGCCACTTACTTCAGTTTGCTATCCGATCCAGTGAATGAGACATAAAAAAAATGACTGCCCCCCCCATTTAGCCCCAAAAGGCTCCAGGGTGCGTCAAATCTTGTTGAAAATAAACACACGGTGCAGTTTTAGGCCTTAATATATGTAAATTTGAGTTCTGCACCATGCAAAAAGAGAAATGACTAAGTCCATCATTTGTGCCCCCCCATTTAGCCCCAAAAGTCCTTTAGGCCGTAACATATTTAAATTTAAGTGCAGCACCCTGCAAAGCTAGTAAATAGATATACATAGAAAATTTTTGACAAATATAGTAAAAATAGTCCCAAAAATGGAGTGTTTTATTAGCTCTAAAAGAGACCCTGGGATATACCCAAGAGTTATCGCGAAGTATAGACAAAAAAAATATATAGAAATCAGTTAGTTACAACTTTTCAGAAAGTTTTATAAAAATCCAAGGCATCAGTTTTTTTAATAAGCACAAAAGTATCAGTTCTAGCTATTTTAACCCGAAAGGCACCCCTTGGGGGGGGCAACCGGAGTTTTACCGGAAAATCCGCTCTGTTATTCTTTTTACTCATATCATGTTTAATGTTTGTGGAAAATTTCAAAAATTTCCAGACGTAGTTATTGAGAAAAATGCGGACAGACGAACGGATGACTGGACAAGAGTGAATTTACAGGTCCACTCTCCTTTTGTCGGGGAACCAACAAATTGTTGGTAAATATTTAGGTGTTGTGAATAAAAGATGTAACCGGGAAAATTTGATTATAAAAATGAAAAAGACGATTTGGATGTTTCCATTGATCCGGGAAATCTGAATTATTAAAATGATTTCTATTATTAGTAAGCATTTGACATGTTTAGAAAATAAAATTTCATAATATTTTTCTTGATCTTTGAATTCTTTCATAGATTAATCCATTATCAATCTTTGAGTTCTGTGAAGTGACGTAAATAGCAATCGTCCCAGGTGATCGTGGACGCAGATTGAAGTAAACACAATTGTCATTAGACGCCTTTTACATAACCGTTTTGAAATAATTTCCAACTCTAATTACAAAACTAACAAAGTCTTTCTGCAATTTTCAACTAAGTACCCGTGTGAACTGCAGTTTCTTTACCGAAAAAATATTGGACATATAAAACGTGATTTTTTTTATTGCAGAAGAGTTAAGAGTTTGTATCTTTCATATTCGCCCACATATTACAGTGGTAGGTGTATCAGAATTTTTGTGGAATTTTTGACACCTCTAACAGAAAACTGCGAATAAAATATTAAAAAAACACTCGTAATTTCTCTTTTGAAAGTGGGTTGTTTATTTTCTGTATGGAATATACTTCCAAAATAAACTATTAAAGTTGTTTAAAAAATAATAGAAATATTATTTTTTTATTTTTTTTAAAAACAGTGCCGGTGCGCGTTCAACCAGCCATCTTGATAATGAAATCAATTGAATTTTACGAGTGAAATTTTTCAATTTTTAAACTTTAAAAATCTATCAAAATTTTTCTATTGGTTCAATTTTTACGATATTTTCAGGGTTAATGTGAAATTGTATGCTCTTTCCAATTACCTGAATATAATATTTAAGACAAACGTTTTTTTAAATTCAGCCCCCCCATTTTGAAATGTCTATTAAAAATTAAATAATTAATTTACTCACCAAAGTTTTATATATCACAAATTGAAGATTAAAGATCAATAAATAAAATATTCTAATTTAAAACAAAAAAAGAAGTGTTTTTTTTTAGAAATTTACCTGTAAGGTCCAAAATGTACAACTCTTTTTTTAAAACCATGTTGATTTTTTTTAATGAGAACTCATGTTATGCTTATATCGTAAAGTAAATACCGGACGCTGATGCAATTTTTTCTATTTTATTCAAAGTTTTCTTTTTTTATATATTTAAAAAAAAACCCTCGATAAAGTAGAAATAAGATATAATAATCAAAAACTCGTGTATTTCATTAAGAGAATTAAAAAAAATCGGTCTACTGGATGTTTTGTTTAACGATAAAAACTTATAAGTGAATGTGTGTTCTTTTCACCTACGGGGCCCCCAAAATACTAATTTTGGTTAACAGCATGCAATAAAAAGATATATCAATTATGGCGTTTATAAGTCACCGTAAGATAATCGCGAAAAAAATTAGACATTTCTCTCCCTTTATTTGAACAGTCAATAAATCTGAGTTCGCGTTTCTTTGGAATTCTTGTTTAAAAAAGTGTTTTATTTAAAAAGGACATGGAATATGAGTATAAATATGGATAAATTCTTAACAATAAATAATGGGGTCACAATGCAACATTGATAGGATTTTTTTGGCTTTCTTGTCTGATATCTTGCTTTGATAGTTTGTCATTTTCCCTTGCGTACATACGTCGCAGTTGAAGTTTTTTGATGTTTGTATTTTCATTCCATCAAACTACAGTCGGCAACATTTTGATATCAGAAATATTGCAATGTCCAAGAATTTTATGCCATGACTGTAGATCATGGCAGGCGGTTTTCGATGGGACTACGCTATTTAAATAATATAATCTTCCATTTTCTTTAATGTCAAATACAGTTCCATTCGGGCACACCAGTTTTGATTTATTGAGGCTAAAGTTTATATTTGCACCTTGTTTAGTGGCAGCTAGTACAGAAAATATATTTTGTTTAAATTTTGTGGATTAGAAGAGTGTTTTCTAGAATACAGAAACATAATTCACCTTTATTGTTCCTTAGCGAGATTTTAGCATCGCCTCTTTTCAAAACGATATCATTTACTCGACTCCCGTCAGCTAGTTCTACAAAATGATTTTGTGGCTTAAAGTTGGGATCAAAATTGATAAAATCAGATTCCTTTGTAATCACATGTGCCGTGGCACCACAATCGACAAGTAATTTATTATTGTTTGTTGAAGCGTTAGACTTACATGAAAATAAGAATGTATGTTCGTTAACAGAGCTCTCCACATTTTTAATGGGGTCACCATTTTGAGTCCTGTATTTACAATGGGAGCTCTTGTGATTAGGTCGTCCACAATTATAGCAAATAATTTTTGAAAAAAATAATTTTTGAACTTTTATACGAGTTGCGGTTTTTATTCCTGGCATGGGTATAATTTAATTTTGGTGTTTTTATGTGTGTATTTTTGATATTTGTAGATTCGTTTTTTTCTGTGATCATTTTTTCAGTTTCCTCGTAACTTCTGAGTGCTACCTGGAATTGGCTAAAAGCCATGAGGTTCTCCTTCTGGGTTATCACGGTGGTAAATGGCTTGAAATCACTCGGTAATCCTTTAAGGACCATGGAAATTTACACTTATAACTTCACCAGACATTTTTAAAGAATTTGCAGTCGTTTCGGCTCTTATAATATAATCAGTAATAGTTTCGGCTTCCATTCGTTTTAGAGAGGTCGGTTCAGTATATAAAGAAATAATTTTGGGGTTTCCTTTCGATAAATAATGTTCTCTCAATATGTTCAATGCTTTGCAGCCGTCGTCCAGGACTTCTCTCATTACCAGTGATAGACTTCGGTCATCTAAGCACTGTATTAATTCCGCAAAGACAGTTGCGTTCTTTTCAATGAAGTCGGGGTCGTTTCTGTTTTCAGGTTGTTTTTGTAGTACTTTGTGTAGCTTTTGGATTCTTAGATATCCTAGAAATTTAACTTGCCATAATTCGAATTTTGATTCGGATCCATCGAAATAAAGACGCACGCTAGGCCTACAACCTCTAGAAGTGTAAGCCATGTTTAGTTTCAGAACAGTTTCCGATGGTTCGTTATTCTACACAGGTCCTGAGAGGTAACTGGTTTGTAGTAGACAGAACAGTTTCCGATGGTTCGTTGTTCTACACAAGTCCTCAGAGGTGACTGATTTGCAGTAGACAGTTCCACAGAGCAAAAGATTCTTACCGTGTCGAGACGGAAAAAAACATATGACAAAATTGCTACAGAAAAGGTTTAATATTTATGGAGCAATTCTGGTTTCTGATTGATTGGTAGCAGGACGTGAATTAATTCGATTCGTCAGTCTCTAGCAGCATCGTTTATAAATAGAATCGCCCGACTGAGATCATACCCCATAAATCAAAAGTATTGTAACACATTGAATAGAATTTTTTATAAATAAGTGATTTTTGGAATTTATATATTATTTTTTATAATCAAACTAAGTAAAAATTCGTTGATATTCTTAAAACATTTTTTAAAGAAAACCGATTACAAAAAAACAAAAAAAAAAAACAAATATTACATAATTTGCTATTAAACTTGTTATTTTTTTTTAATTTGTGTTTTGCTCCTTTAATTAAAAAAGAATTAGGGGTTGAATTACATTTTTCATGTAGTTATGAGCGTCGAAAGATAGTAAGTTGATTTATTCAAGTTCATATACGGAATTTTTAATAGCCGATTCTGATACACCTATAGTAGCGGTAATAAAGACGTACCAGGGACAGCTGCTTCATCGACAATCACTATTGTTATTCTATACTTGATGCCGCTGATATGCAAAGGATAGTTGATACCTTCTTTCAAAAAGCCGGGAAGATATGCCTACAAATAAACATAGAGAAGACTGAAGTGATGTATCAGCCCTCACCAGATAACAACGACCAACAAGAGCCTATAATAACAATCAACGGCAAGGTGCTAAAAGTTGTTGAAAACTTCAAATACCTTAGAAGCACTCTAAGCACTGATAACCGTTCTGACAAAAAAATAAGCTGCCGAATTCAAAGCGCATGTGCCTCCTTTGGTAAGCTAGAAAAGAGGCTCTGGACAAGGGCTGGTATCCGGCTAGAGACGAAGTGCAGAGTCTACAAAACCATCGTCCTGCCAGCCCTGCTGTACTCAGCAGAGACCTACACTCTGTATAGAGAACACGTAAGGAGATTGATAGCCGTCCAACAGAGACACCTGGGAAGGATCATGAAGATCAAATGGAATGACTTTATACCAAACACGGAAGTTCTCAGGAGAGCAAACCTAAATAGTGTGGAAGCTACCCTGCAACAACTATGGACTAGGCACATTACTAGAATGGAAAAAAAAAACGAATTCCAAAAATGATCTTCTACCGGGGAACTGGAAAATGGATCCGCAAGTTAGGAGGTCAGAAGCTTCGCTACAAAGATGTAACAAACCGGCACCTGAAGGCAATTAACAGCAATGTGGAGAGTTGGGAGGAACAAGCCAAAGAAAGGAGTGGTTGGCGGAACAGTCTCCACAAAGGAAAGAAAGAAATAGAGAGAAAGATTGGAGAAGCCTGAGACACTATAGACGACACAACCCTGGCATCCACACATGCAGTGCCTGTGATCGGATGTTTCACACAGAAAGAGGCACTATGCCAACACCGAAGGATAAATCACTGAAGCCCCGACTAGTCATCGTCAAGACTGACGGACTGCATGATGATGATGATGACCTGATACCGAATACTTCATATTTTTTTTTATTCGAATGGAATATTTTCCTTGCAGGATCTTCTTTCTTATTTATTATTTTATTGCAAAAATAGGCTTTATGGGTAGAATATAATCATTTTTTGTGATTGGTGTGCGGCGAAAAGTTTAAAAACTCAGTAGTGTACCACCATATACAAATATTGGAACCACTGCGTGTGGATTTACTGTGTGGTGAAAAAAATAGAGGTCAGTTACAAGTGTATGTTTTTTAGTTTATGCGCGCATATGAGTGAGTATGAAAACTAAGGATGGTGAAAAAGAGGCAGTGAGAGAGAATGTATATGTAAGTGTTACAGTGTGTGAGAGTATGTTTGTGAGTATGTGTTCGTACGTGCGTGTGTGTGAGAGTGTGAGAGAGAGTGTGAGAGAGAGAAAGAGAGAGAGAAAGAAAGAAAGAGTGTGTACGAGTGAGAGAGAGAGAAAGAAAATGCGCGCGTGTGTGTGTGTGTGTGTGTGAGAGAGAGAGAGAGAGAGAGAAAGAGAGAGAGAGAGAGAGAGAGAGAGAGAGAGTCTCCATAATACTACTTTGAGACGGGTTGTATAAAAACAAAATCCGGCCTCTCTGTTTGGAAGCAACAATTACGAAAAAAGTAAAAACGTATTTACATCATGAAGCGTGCGTAGTAGCGTGACATCGTGCGTGATAGATAGATAGATAGATAGATAGATAGATAGATAGATAGATAGAAAGGGATAACGCATCTAGTTCACATCTTTCACCCTCTTCTATACCTCAGTCACCCCTACCCCGTAATCCAAGCGGAAATAGTTGGTTGTTCGGACGTCGAACCCGCTTTTTCTTGTTGCAACTGAGGAAATTGGAATTTTCAATCTCTGCGTTGATCAGAAGACACCGATTCTGAACTGTCACAACAGAAAATGGCGCGGGTAATTGCTCGGAGACACAGAGCAGGACGAACGACCGGACGGACGACAAGCGTATAAGAAAGATGGCGACAAGAAACGCGGATGAACAGGAATTAATAGAGGAGGAGGGCAGGAGACGTGGATGCTACAAAACGAGTTCCAGGTCGGATTTTTCTTTCACCGAATCACTTCAACGCATCTTTAATCAGACACGGACCCGTTAGTACGAGTCAGTTATACGTCACCAACTTCGACCCAAAAGAAACCTTAATGTTTCCTCTGTGGCTGTCATGTCACCATGACTACATTGTGATTGTTGTTGTTGTTGTTGTTCTAGATGTATCTATGATGAGTTTTGTCTATTAGATGGTCCGTGATGTTGAAGATTGAAATAGCATTTTTGTTTGTCTGTCACGCTGTAGTTTTTAATAAGCATTTTTGACGATTTATTACGTTTAAGATTACAATATATTTTCGTTGGTCTGTCACACTGTAGTTTTAAATAAGCATTTTGGACGATTTATTATGTTTAAGATCGAAATATATTTCCGTTGGACTGTTACGCTTATGTTTTTAATTAGTAATTTTTGACGATTTATTACATTGAAGATTGAAATATATTTTTTCGGTCTGTCACGTTGTAGTTTTAAATAGCGTTTTCATTTGTTTGTACGGCTTACGTTTGAAGTAACATTTTCGTTAGTCTGCCACGCCTAAGAATTAAATATTATCTTGTCGGTGTGTCGTGCTTTTAGATAGAATAGCATTCTGTTTGAAATAGCATTTTAAACTCTAAATATGCAAACTGAAAGGTAACTATTACGGATATTAGTTCTTGTTTTAGTACTGAACATTCCGATACGTCAGTTTAGGTAATGGGAGCTGTTACATTAGAAATGGTTCCCAATCTATTTTGGGTCATGCCCCACCTAGGCATTTCTAAAATCCTGATGCCTCCCCTTTGTGATATTTAATTTTTGTTATTAAAAATCCCTCTGTTGTTCAGTGAAGCAAGCTTAAAAGGCCATTAACTTGGATCTAAACAAGGTTCCAAAGAACATGGCATCAATGAAAGGGGAAAATTTTAAAACGAAAGGACATTTAAATAAAGTTTTAAATTTAAAACATATAATAGAGAACTAAGATGCGAAAATATCAATTTTTTAAATGAAAAAATATTTTATAATACTTTTATCATTTTAATTATTGAATAATAATAATAATAATAATAATAATAATTAAATTTAGCTTACATGAAAATGTCTGCTAGTGAGATCATTGAACATCATGTCTGCGACAGAGAGATTTTATGTCAGGATCTAATTTAGTGAGCTTAAGTCTCAAGTCTCCTCGTCTAGTGATATCTAGTCGATTTCTTTTATTCAGTAATAAATCATTGACAGCACTAAAGCCACATTCAGCTAAATATGAAGATGGGAAGGGTAACAGCAATTTTCTTGCTAAGTTGGTTGAACGTGGTTATTTAGTTTCTGTCTCATCACAAAGCCATGACATCACTCCTTTTATATTGAATAGTTTTAACTGACTCATCATTTTGCATTTCCGAGAGTTCTTCTTGGTACTGCATCGAAATATCAGATATATCCACTAGCATTGGTGCATCACCCATGTTGGAAAATCAATTTGTTTTAAATCAGAAAATCGTTCTTTAAAATCAGAGGCCATTATTTTCAGATGATCCACAATGACAAGTACAGCAGTATCAGTCACCTCACATTTTTTTAGGCCAATGAAACTGGTCAAATATTTTGTTAGAAATGTTTTTTTGACATACCTCAATAAATGAAACGAAGCCAAATATCTTTGTCTTTGCATCCAAAAGAGTTTTATTCGATCCTTGAAGTTGTTTATTTAACAGATTCAGTTTTTCAAAAATATCTGTTAAATAACTTAGAAATGCTTTACCATCAACAGTTTGCAGGTGCTTCATTTCAGGCTTGTCACTTAAAAAATCACTAAGAACATTATATAGGTCCATGAATCTTTTCAGGCAATTCTCCCTTTGAGAGCCACCTCACCTCAGTGTGAAGTAAAAGTCTCACATAGTCTGCATCTTCATTTTTACAAAATTGCTTGAAGAGACGCTCACATTTTGCATTAGCTTTGATAGAATTGATACATTTTATAACTGAGCGTAGTACCTCATTAAGAACAGGAGTAATATTTTTGGCCACTAAGTTCTCTCTATGAATAACACAGTTCACAACAATCATTTCTGGAATCTCATCTTTCATCAATTTTAAGCAGCCTTTTTTCTTGCCCATCATAACAGGGGCACCATCTGCAGCACAAGATGTTATATTTTTTATTGATATATTATTATCACTATGAAACAATTCACTGTTAATATAATAATAATAATAATAATAATAATAATAATAATAATAATAATAATAATAGTAATGATAATAATAATAATAATAATAATAATAATAATAATAATAATAATAATAATAATGAAAAAAATAACTCATTCTCAAATTGTCCTATAGTCTTTGGTATAGTAAGCCCAAGGGTGCACGTCCTGCCTATGCCCCACCAAAATATTGCCATGCCCCACCGGTGGGCATGCGCCCCACGTTGGGAATGACTGCATTAGAGTCTTAATCTTTAAATATTTATTTCTGTGAAAAATTTTGTTTTTAATTTTTTCATATAACATTTTGATTGATGAAACCCCCGACCTTCTTGAGACATATCTTGCCGAATTCGGGAACCTTTCTGTCCAACTTAAGAATCTGTACGAATTTTAGAACAGAGCCCTTTATTTAATAGTCGGTGGTAACTAGTTTCTGTTCCGTCAGTTATGGCCGGGTAGAAGTCTAAATTAATTGGCAATTGCATTCTTAGTATCGCCTGCATTAAAAATTGAACCTTCAACCTCCCGAAGAGTGTCAGTTAGAACCGATTATTGCTTAGCACTTTATGCGTTGCGGACAATTAAATTGGATTAAATAAAGGCTTGTGTTCTGAAATTCCGCACAGATTTTCGACTTAGACAAAAAGATTCCCGAGTTCAACAATGCAGACCTGAAGAAAGTCGGAGATTGCAAATGTTGTGAGAAAATATTCAAGATGAGAGAAGTAGTCAGAATAATTTAAATAATGCAAAATATCAATCCCCATCGCAAAAGTACCGAAACCTAACTTTCCACTTGTTTTATACTTTAAGAAAAACTTATTTATAAAACTATTAGTTATAAATTTTTTATGAAGGTTGTGTTTTCCGGGATACAAACGTTGTTTTAATTTTAAACAGGTATGATATACGCTTAGAGGACGAATAACAACGCAATATTTTGTAAAATAAATATTTATTTGTTTAAATTAATATTTCGATGTAATACGCCATCATCATATATTTTTTGACATGATAGTAAATGGAAGCATTCAGTAGTAGAGAATTCTTCAGAATGGCAGACGAACGAAAATGCTTTTCAACATTGATGATAATAATAAGGATAAATGTTTGTTTATTTTACAAAATATTCCGTTGTAATTTGACTCATAAATGTCTGTCCTATGTAACCTGTGGTGTTCCCTAGAAGCTGAGTGACAACAAGTCTCCCCAGATTTCCAGTACTCTCCACCTCGTTCAATAACATTTGCAAATAAATTTGCGTTATTGCAACAGCCGCTTACCATTGATTTCTCGCTGGTAGCGACCATTGGTCTCCACTGGAATTTGAGTGACAATCTGGTTAGCTTCTCGGTCTTCGGTCTTTCCATCTTCCTGAATTCTTCTCGGATATTTGGTATCACTTTTTTGGGGGTTATGGGGCAGTGGAAGAGGATGGGGAAGGGATAAAGAACATAGATTTTCACCTTTGGTTTTCTTTGGTTCCATGTGACGCTTCTTCATGTTTTGCCTCTTCAGCAGTTTGTCTGGACCGCTCATGTGGCTCATATTTATTAGTTTCCGCATTCAAGGGGTTTCCTTAATATTTCAGCTGTTTTTATTATTGTTATTCGTTGTATTTTCCTAACCATTCCTCTGATTCCAATTTCTCCCATTCTTTTTTCAAAGTTTTTCGGAATTGTTCCTAGTGCTCCTACTATTATAGGTATTATTTTGATTTTCTTCATCTTCCATATCCTTTTCAGCTCTCAGGCTAGCTCTGTGTTTTTCGTTTTTCCTTTTCTTTTATATTCAGCCTGTGGTTAGCTGGAACAGCAAAGTCTACAATTTGACAGAATTTCTTTCTTGTTAATTATTACGACATCCGGTCTTCTTGCTTGGATGGGTTTATCTGTTTGTATGTCCGTGTCCCATGGGATTTTGTGATTCTCGTTTTCAAGTACTGTTGCCCGATTATGTTTGCATCATTTGTATGTACATTCGAGATGCAGTTGTTTGCATAATTCTCAGTGTACGTCCTACCCCACTTGGTTGTGCCTGTTCTTGTATTTCCATATTTAGGCCAGTTTGTTACATTCGCTTACTATATGGTTTATCGTTTCGTCTCTTTGTCCACACGGTTTGCATTTACTGTTTTCTTGTGTTTTGTTGATCTTTGCTTTGATGTGGTTGGTTGTTATTGAGTTATCTTATGCTGCAGTTATTAAGGATTCAGTTTCTCGGTTTACGTGTCCTTTTCGCATCCATGTCCAAGTGTTTTTGTTATTCTCATCTTTTGTCGTTCTTATGAATCTTCCATGTAGTTGTTTGTCTTCCCATTTTCTTTTCTCGTCTTACCCTTTGTCTCTGTTTTGTTGATTTTTTTTCAGTGTCTCTCGTTGCCATAATTATCCTTTCAGTGTTCTGCATTATGTATTTTTCTAGTTCTTTTTTTCACACAGTATTTTATACAAACCAGTCTTTTCCCGCCGTGTTTCCTTTTTAGGTAGAGTCGATCAATATCGTCCCTTGGGTGCAGTGCATTGTGCATAGTCATGAGTTTCCTGGTCTTCTGATCGAGCTGTCTCGGGTCTTCTTTAGTCCAACCTATGAACGGTCCAGAGTATCCTGCTAGTGATACTGCCCATGTATTTATACCTTTTAATAGCTTTCTGATATATAATTTAGTTTCCAGGAGTTTTCTTGTTCTCCTGGGGTATTTCTTTCCGATTCTCTCTTTCATTTCTGTTGCTTTAATAGAACTTCCAGAACAGAAGTATTTATGAACGTCTTTTTATCCTAGTGTTCCCATCTCCGTTTGGTTGGGTAGTTCCATGCCTTCTGTTAGCCCCAGTTTTTCCTTTCTTATAACTAATAGGCGCACTTTTCCATATCAAACGTCATTTGGATATCCTGGCTGAAGATCCTGGTATTGTTTATTCATGTCTCTAGTTCGTTTTCGGTCTTTTGCAAAAAATTTCAGATAGTCCATGTACATTAGGTAGTTCATTTTTTCATCTGCATTAGAGAACTTGTATCCAGCTTGGACCTTACTCAATATATTATTGTTCAGGGGCATCATGGCTATGATGAACAGTAATAGTGATAGTGAATCTCTTTGGAAGATGCCTCTTTGTATGTTAATTTCTGTTATGCGTTGTCCATCAGCTGTCGAGACCAGTCTCCATGTTCTCATTGCATTTTCTATCACGTTGATGATTCTGCTTGGTATTTTATACATTTTAAAGCATTCTATTACCAATGCTTGGGAGATCCTGTCGTACGCTTATTTGTAGCCGATCCATGCCATGGCTAAATTCTTTCTCCTTCTTTTTACCTCCTTCAGGATCTTTTGATCTATATATAGTAGATCACGTGTTTCTCTTTTTCTTTTTTGGCATTCTTTTCCAACTGTTTATAAAATTAACAAAATCTTCGCAAGTTGAATATTAACGTTTTTAACAAGCTGAACTATTTTACTTTTAATTCATATTAAAAACAATTGAGAAAAATTTTCGTGTGTTTGCTTTTCTCGTGTTGACGTAACTTTGAATAATTACACTGTGAATATTTTTTATTTACTATCGACTAAAAAGTTTGAACCCTTATTATCTTATTAGGTATTTAAATATATAGATAATCCTCAAATTTTACGGTTTTAAACAAGGTTTAAGGAGTATAATATGAGTACAACATTTAAAAATTCAAATATTTCAGATTTACATTAAAATTGATCCAGTGGAACGATAAATTTGTCGCCTTAAAGAAACCAAGATACGACGCCAATACTTCATACATGGGTTAATTGCGGCCTTGTAAAGATATCAGAAGTTCACTAGTGTGAGTAATGTTCTAGCACGGTCTTTGCAGCAGTCTTGGCAATATCCTCAATGTGTTTCTTCCAATTCATGTTACCTGTAAATGTTAGGCCGAGAAGTTTGAAAGATAGATTCTTTGGTAGGGTATCATTTTTCATACCAATCGTTGATTGAAAAAGTTTTTTTTTGTTTTTTTTGTTTTGTTTTTTCTGCAATTGTTAAAGGAAAAAAGTAAGTCTTACAGGGTAGAACGATAAAATTGTCGCCCGAAAGAAAACAACACTACATCTTTATTTTAAAACTTTTATTGAAAAAAATAATTCAGGTAACTTGATTATGTAGTAGAGCTGACATCTATTCGATGTAGCCGCCTTCAAACTCAATTATCGCCTCGATACAGGTCTGGAACTGGGACTATGCCTTTCCCACAAGAGCCGGCGGGAGCTCGGCGAATATTCGGCGGATCGCGGCGATCAAGCTGGCTTTAGTCCTGTGGGAGGTAATGTTGGTGATGTTCTCGACATATGACAAGGTGAAGTAGTCCAGTAGGTTCAGGTTGTGTGGAGAAGGGACAGTAAAAGAATGGTCCAAAGTCGTAGCACTCGTTCTGAGGCTAAGTCTGGGTCTCTTTGAACTTGTGGGTCGGTACCGAGTCCCGCTGCCACACCAAGGGTCTGCCAGAGATCACCTGATTTCGCCAGGGGGTCACCACACTCTTCAGCACATCCAGTTACACTTTGGCGTTGACTTTCCTGTTGTCATAACTTGGATCGGTAAAGAGCATGAATTGTACAGCGGTGCATCTCCGATCCCGCTCGTTAAAGATTGTGTCACTTTCAGACATGATGAAAGTCTCCTATTATACACAACTGTCTAACTAGTAGATGGTCTTCCAAAAAAAAAAAAAAATTTTAAGTTTTTTATCAAACGGAAATGGAATCATATCGTTTTTTCATGGGGCGACAATTTTATCATTCCACCCAGTACACCTTAAATTTGAGACAGTTTATAAAAATCCAAATAATTTAATGGGTTCTAATAAGAATTAGAATGATGTTTCTAGACGTACGGTTTAGCAACATGGTATCATGTTTTAACATTCACAAGGGGGCATAAAAGTGGCCATTCGTTCATTTGTTCATATCGTATGAATCAGGTTGTTCTATTGTTAGCATTGGTTTACCCTGATATTTTTCTAGTTAAAATTCTTCCAAGAAAAAAAAAACACATTGGATACTTACAGTTGGAACTACGTGAGGGTTGTCAGTATCCTAAGTGAAAGTGATTTTGTGGAAGGAACTGGATTCGAACTTGAAACACTCAAGTCGCAAGCATGTGCCGGTAACCACTCAACTACCGTCACCTCCCTATTACTTCTGTAATATAATTTCCACAAAAATGTAAATTAAAAAGAAAGCGAATAGTAAGATGAAAAATGAATTATCTTAAATGCCATCGAAACATGATGTACTTTATCCCAAATCATGCTGAATTGAATACGTAAACTAGGATGGCCATCTGGCGTTGCCTGGTGGATAAATAACACAGAAGAGTCTATAAAAAATTGTGTGTATTAGATATTTTTTAATCAATTATCAAGTGAATAAGAGAGAAAAAAAGAAAGAAATGGCTCAGCAATAAAAACCCTACTTAATTATAACAATGTCAACTATCTGATAATACTTGACATGGATCGAAAGCATGAACATTGTGTTATGTAGATCGACTTTTATCACCGAGTTGATATTGTGCAAATATTTAGTCTCAATGTGTCATTAATCATTACTACGAAAATCGTTCCGAAAGTAAAGCCTCCTATTTTTTAACACAAAATGTCAAAGAGCTACGAAGACGGGAGTGGTATTATTACAACAACCAACCTTTTGTGCTCCAGAATTTATTTTTCTACATAATCATGCACTTTTGCGAGCGATAAACGATGGCGGTACCGAATTGGTAAAAGAGAAAATGATTCCCAACTCGAATTTAAGCAAAAATGCACTTTCGTATAAATAATTGAATTCATTAAAAACGTATCACGAAAACAAATAAATAACACACACACACGTACATATATATATATATATATATATATATATATATATATATATATATATATATATATATATGTACGTGTGTGTGTTTATACATATCGAATCAAATACTCAGTTCCATGACTAGAAGTTATACAAATTATTAGTGATGATTAAATTTCATTTGTATCTGACAATTACACAACTGAGGCGATCAGAGCGTACGTGTGTGCATATATATATATATATATATATATATATATATATATATATATATATACACATATATATATATATATATATATGCATATATATATATGTATATATATATTGTTTGATGTACCGATCGAATTCAAAACATATGCACAAAAAGTAGATATCTTGCAGATCTCGTAATATTATTTCTTTTGATTTCAAAAACATATGATGTGGATCTTTTCTTTTTTTTTCTTCGAAATAATAATATTCCACCTGCCTCCATGATATGATTCCAATCGAATCGACGACACGCGTTCCTAACGGACGCCAGGGGGTCGGGACGAAAAACGTTATTATTTCTCTTTTCTCTCACGGAAAAAAAAATAAATATGGCGTTGATCTGATACTGTAAAAATTGTCAATTACAGATCAAGCATTGTCGAGGCGTCGTCAGTAAAAAGAGATTAAAATGAATTTCTTGATATTTTCTTAGAATTATATCTCAGCCATTATATTTTTCATGTCTATTTTTCGTCTAATTTTTATCTTGCTTATTTTATACTTGTAGGTGTGCCTTAACTACGCTTGATTTGCATGTATGCGTATATAGGAAGGTTTTTCGGTTTCTTTTCATTTTAACTCGGTTAGCATCCAGAAATCAATGGCTCCCTGCATGAGGCTAAGACTTGATTTCTGTATTAGTTATATAGACATTCCGGTGTTAATTTAAGGCACTTAAACCTTGAGCTAATAAAGTAGAGAAGAAGAAAATGTTTCTTCTTTTCACTATAGACTACGTTACTATGTTATAGATTATTTTTCTCGTAACGAGAAACTTAAATCACGCTAGGATATCTATGAATCTCATTAGGCTTTTCATGTATATTACAAACACTATTACAAGTATGGAACAGTAAGCAGGAAACTCCATCAAACCATATGAATGAATAGATTTCGTATCTATTTTACCTAACTCTTAATATAAACTTGTGTAGATCAAATAGTATACGAATTACTTATACCTGAGACGGTTGTCATACGAACATTAATATAGAGAGAGAGAGGGAGAAGGAGAGCGAGCAAAACAAAGAGACAGAGACAGGGAAACAGAGAGAGAGAGAGAGAGAAACGGAGAGACAGAGAGAAAGCGAGAGAGAGAGAGAGAGAGAGAGGGGTGGATGAAACACTAGTGTCTGTAGATATTGAAAAATCATTAATACAATAATAATGTCAGCTCCATTTAAGAAACTCAATCCTTATTGTTGAGCATTTTAAAATTGAAATAAAAGATCGGTCACCTAAGCTCGCATGCATAGATCATGATGTTATAATAATTAGATCACTATGGCCGGATATTACGACATTTAAAAAAATAAATGTTAAAATTTCAACGATATTTCTAGCGGTTGATATTGGTTGTGGGGTCTATTCCTTGCTAATGGAGTCATAGATGGCTTCGTAGCCGAGTTCGAATTTCCTGACCGTTAGTCATCGTGTCACCCGGCACTGATGATTTTCGAAGGGATGAAACACTTATGTATGTAGATATATATATATATATATATATATATATATATATATATATATATATATATATATATATATACAGGGTGACCAAACAAAACGGGTCCCATCTCCAATTAGGCCCCGTTTCTTAGTGTTTTGTCCGAATGAAATGAAACTTTGGTCATAACTAGTTTATTATATTCAAAACATCACATCAAAACACTAGGGTCTTTGGCCTTTTTTTTTTCTACGGTCTACAGCGTATGTTCTAGGTGGCGTCCATTTAGATTTTGCTTTTTTCGGGGGGTCCCCTGTATATATATATATATATATATATATATATATATATATATGTGTGTGTGTGTGTGTGTGTGTGGGTGTGTGTGCACATATATATATACATATATATACATATATGCATATATATACATATATATATACATATACATATATATACATATATATATACATATATGCATATATATATATACATAGATATACATATATATACATATGCATATATATATATACATATATATACATATATATATATACATATACATATATATACACATATATACACATATACATATATATACATATATATACATATATATATACATACATATATATGCATATATATATACATAATATATATATGCATATATATATACATATATATGCATATATACATATATATACATATATATACATGTACATATATATACATATATATATATATACATATATATAAATATAAATATATATATAAATATATATATACATATATATAAATATATATATAAATATATATATAAATATATATATATAAATATATATATTTATATATATATAAATATATATATATAAATATATATATATAAATATGTATATATATATATAAAAATATATATAAATATATGCATATATATATACATATATAAAGCTGAATGTGTGTGTGTGTGTGTGTCTGGTTACGAATAGACTCCTATATGGTTGACTATTTTAAAAAACTGATTGCATATAATGATAGAAGATGTATCGAGACACAGGAATGGATATGTTGTATCTGGCAGAATGGTGGTTCATTAAAATTGTGGGGTTTGCGTTCGCGCCTGGTTCACAAAGTATGGAAATAAAAAATTTTAAAAAAATGTTTACAAGTGTTTTTGATATAGATGTACATAAGAATACTTTGATAAGTATGTTTTATCTTAAATAGGGATTGTATAATAAAATTGTGGGGTCTGCGTTCGCGCCTAGCCTCCATAGAATGGAAATAGGCACAAACTTTAATAAAGACTTTTCATATATATCTGCGTAAGTATACTGTGATAATTATGTTTCAGTTTGAAGCAATATGGTATAATAAAATTATGGGGTGTTCGTTCGCGCCTGACCTCCATAGAATGGAAATATCACAAAGTTTAACAAGGTTTTTTAATATAGATCAATAGAATATTGCGATAAGTGTTTCAGTGTGAACAGGTATGGCATAATAAATTATGGGGGTTATCTATTTTATTTTTACTTTCATTATATTTTGCTTTGGTTTTGATAGCCCCAAATACGAATATGTATATATATATATATATATATATATATATATATATATATATATATATATGTGTGTGTGTGTGTGTGTGTGTGTGTGTGTGTGCTTGCTGGGATACCCAGCTTTGTCTGGGATTGAGTGAGAATCCACGAATATTGCACACCATCATTGTGAAAATATATAATAAATGTAAATGGCATGATGTTGCACTTAATTTTAAATCAAATCACAAACGAATATCTCTATTAGCAAACAATGTACTGTGGGGGACAAAAGAGTTTGCAAACATATTTTTCTCTATTTCATTATTAGTTTTGCTTTAATTTTTAGTTTCATCATTTCCTACTTGATATTCTCTTTATTTTGATTACTATATTTTACAACAAAAAAAAAGTCCCAAAAAACAGAATTTAATTCTTGTTAAAATTTTTTATTTTTTCAGGTGAGCCAAAAATTTATGCAGGTAACCTAAATGTATTAATAATGCCTAAAGGAAAGATGTTGCCAGATAGTGAAAAGGGTGGGATTGTTAAATTACTTGCCGCGAAGAAGTCTACGTCAGAAATTTCAAATATTTGCAAGCGAGATCATCGAACTATGAAACGTTTCGTCATTGACGGCAAAGATGGAAGAAAAAAGCACAAAAGTGGCAGACGAAAGGTGACTTCTCCACGAGATTTGAGAAAAATCAAGAAGAGTTTGCTAACAAACCTACACAGCACAATCAAAGCTATTTTCGACCATGTAGGAGTGTCCGACATCTCTAAAAGGATCTGAAATCGGATTTTGAAACAAATAGCGGACCGAAGAACACCGAAAAAATGTCCTTCTTTGAGTGATATCAGCTATCAGAAGCGAGTAGCATAGGCCACTAAATATTTGAAAACCAATTTTCAAAATGTTCTCTGGACTAACGGGGCTAGAGCAACCCTCGACGACCCCAACGGTTGAACCAAGGAATGGCTTCTTAAAGGCAATAGCCCATGCCCGCGATTCAAACATCAAGAAGGGGCAGGGGGTGATGATTTGAGCTAGGATTATTGGTCCTTTTCTTGTCCCCTAAGCTTGCCACTTAGCGTTATTCTTAGGGCTAAAGGAGGTTTTAAGAGGAGGAGGTTTTCCACTCGTACCTAGGGTTAGAGGTAGGATTAGTTTTTTTTTAAGAAGGCGTTTGACCCCCATATTTACGGTTAGTGGGTCATAATTATTGGCTTTTGAAAATGTTATGCCTTAGATTTTGGACATCAAATTACTTTTAAATATGAAATTTATTTTTGTTTATTTGTCGTAATTCTTAAGGGGTGTGAGACTTCACAAGAATTACGACAAATAGACAGAAATAAATTTCATTTAAAACAAGTGACGTCACTAACAGAAAATGTGACGTTTGGAAAACTTATTAAGTATTTTTACCCACTTATTTAAATATCAAAAAACATTTTTTGCTAAAGCTAACAAATCGTTCACAAATTTTTGATAATTTGGTTTTTATTTCCCAATTACATTTCTTGTCCGAGTGACCCATTATTTCGTTAAACTTTCCAGTTAAAGACGTTTTTTTTTTATTTATCTACCTGGACTTCGGGCCAAGATAACAGTGTAGTATTCTGATGCTACATTTCGCCTTTTCTGTCCTCTGTCAGTGAAGGAGAAATCCTTCATGACTGAGACAATTTTTTATGTTTTTTTATATCCAGATTGACCCTTTTTGGGAAGCTGGATTTTCCTTCAATAACTGACCTTGTGTCTAACTGTCCTCGCGGGGAGGTAAGTAAATAACTAGAAACTGAGCACATCTACAAATATTTAAATATTGACTTTGTATCAGTGGCGGCTCGTGCCTGGAGCTGTGGAACTGCAGCACCCCAAGTCATTTCTACTCATTATTATCGATACACGTTAAAAAGAATACGTTTATTTTTTTTTTCTTTGTATGTGACTAGCATTTCAGCCCAGCGTTGCCCGGGTGTTTGGAGGTGTATGTTGAAAAAAAAAAAAAAAAGAAAAAGCGGTCAATTTTTTTAAACTTTGACCCCTATTATGTCCCCTTAACATTTATTGTTTTGGACTCAAATCAAGTTATTAAGTTATATCCATGTCCAAGGAACCTATATCTAAAATTTCAAGTGTTTAGACCCACAATTGGCGGAGGAGTTTGGTAGAATTCTCAAAGGTCAAATCGTTGAACTTTGACCCCTTGCTCGGGTGTTTGGAGGTGTATGCTGTGCAAAAAAAGCAAAAAAAAAAACAAAAAAATGGTTAATTTTTTTAAAACTTTGACCCCTATTATGACCCCTTAAAATTTATTGTTTCGGGCTCAAATCACTTTATTAAGTTGGATCCATGTTCAAGGAACCTATATCTAAAATTTCAAGTGTCTAGACCCAAAATTGTCGAAGGAGTTTGGTAGAGTTCTTAAAGGTCAAATCGTTGAAATTTGACTCCTTAACAGCCAAATTTCTGGCTGACACCCGTCACATCGATTTTCCCAAATCTCAGTACCCGGTATTTCAAATTTCGAGTCTATAGACTAAAAATTGACAGAGTTATTGCGTAGGGAAATGTACACAGACAGACAGACACACAGACACACAGACAGACAGACAGACACGTTCAGTTTTATAGATATATAGATAATATATCATATTAATTATATTTATATATATATATATATATATATATATATATATATATATATATATATATATATATATATATATATATATATAATCCTGAAGCTTAATGTCGATAATTGTCCCCATACTCATACAAGCATAAAAGCAAAACTTTGCTTGGGGCTGCGAAATTCACAGTTACACATTCTTAGTGAAATTCGCTTGTGCGCATGCCTGATCTAGAACGGTTAATATGAGTCAAATCGGAACTGTATTTTTCGCAGTTCCAAACGCGGTGTGCGCGTTTTCGCTTATTTATTTTTTTTTTAAGAAGCTTTGTTTACAAATGTTTTCTTTTTATTATTATTAAAAAGTGTAACGTGTTCTTGTAAATAAAATCTCCACCTTAAAAAAAAAAATCCCACACTTTTAAATGCGATTTAAGCAGACAAAAATATATAATATGCCAAACTTTTTTTTTTTTTTTAATTAAAAGTGTTCGGGCTTTTAGCCTTGAAGTTACAAATATTATTTTTTATTTTACCTATATGGCTTATTTTATTTGTATTTTTAAGTAGTTTAAAATTTATTTATTTTGTAGTAGTTTAACATTTCAGAATAAAAAATATTTACATTTTTTTTATAGAAAAGCGAAGAAAAGTTTATTTTTTAAAATACATTTTAGTTAGAAATGTTTTTGCCTTATATATATATATATATATATATATATATATATATACACATATATACATATATATATACACATATATATTCACACGCATATATATACACACAAACATATATATACACACACACACATATATATACACCCACACACACATATATATACACACACATATATATATACACACATATATACACACACATATATATACACACACATATATATACACGCATATACACACACATATGCACACACAAATATATATATACACACGATATATATATATATACATATATATACACACATATATACACGCACATATATATATACACACACATATATATACATATATATACACGCATATATATACACACACGTATATATATACACACACATATATATATATACATACACACACATATGTGTACACACACATTATATATATATATACACGCACACATTATATATATATATATATATATATATATATATATATATATATATATATATATAAAGCTTTAGCATTTATTTACATCCAACGAGGACAAAGCAAGAAGTTTTACACTTCGAACAAAGTTTTTTTAATTAAAATGTGCAATAACAAGACGAGTATGTAAAACCGTTTTTATAATAAGCTTAGTAAATAGCAAAGTTTGTTTTTATTTTTATATAAAAAGTTGTAAAAAGATTTGTAAATAAAATTATGTATCTTTAATTTTTTTTTGTTTGCTCATCGTACAAACATGTAAACTTTTTTATTCTATATTTTATTTACAAAGTTTTGTTATGAACACACATTTTTAAATTTTAAATAAAACTGTTATCCAATAAAACCATTTTTAAATGGTAATCTCCTAACTTTACCATCGTTTGCAGGCAAAGATTTTGTTTTTATGAAAAAATAAATTATTAAAAAATTGTAAATAAAATGTATTTAAACAATGTTTTTCGTTTGTTTGCCTGCGGTAAAATTTTATTTAATCTGTAAAGTTTAAAAGAAATATATTTGTATATTTTTTTATTACTCTGTAAAGTGTATACAATTTAAAATAGTGTTTTTTTATTAAAATGTTTTTGCGTATTACCCCTTTTTCGACGGCTTATAATGGCAAAGTTAAAAATATTTGTATTAAAAAAAGCAATTTTAATGACAAGCTTATTTTGTTATACGCCTATTTTTAATTAACAATAAGCTTTTTATAAATAAAACCGTTGTTAAATAGTAAAACTTTTTTCGTTAATAAAAATCTGTGACCTAAAAGTTATAAAAGTATGATTCAACTCAGTTAGAACTTCCGGTTCAGTTGAATCGCAAAAAGAGGATCACATAAACATTGTATTCCTTCTACCCTAATTGATATTCTACTAATAGACTACCTAGTACTTACCTTTCCCAATACAATTGATATAAAAAGAATTTAACCATGGTCTCCTTGCACCCCCAAGAAATAACTTCTGCGACGGTAAATGAACTTCAACAGATTGATTTTTTACAGCAGTCTCTCCAGGATAAAGTTGTAATTAAGAAAAGAAGCCGTTCAACGCCTGATATTCAAATATCTCAGCCAGTCATTAGCAACAACAGAGTGTATATTCGTAGCTTTAATGGTACCAACGGAAAAGTTAGCTTTGCGGCTGTGAACTAAAAAAGGCATTGTTCTGCTTTCCTTATTTGTTGTTAGGGGGTGATGTAACATGGACAAAAGATAGTTTCAGAACTATGAGCAAAATGAAAGATAGAACTGAAAAGCATGAGAAGAACGTTGACAATGTAGTTTCCCTATCAATTTTGGGGACCATAAATATTAAAGCAAAACTTAGTGAGGCCTGCAGACTTTCAATCAATCATCATAACAATGATAAGAAGAACCGTGAAATTTTATCTAAAATAATAGATTGTATTTTCTTTTGTGGGAACTTTGAAACTCCCTCACGAGGACATGATGAAAAAGATGATTCAGTAAATCCAAGTGTATTTAGAGGATTTTTAAATTTTGCATCTTAATTATATCCAGATTTAAAGAATCACTTAGAAACCAGTAATGTCTTCAAAGGTGTTTCCAAGACTATTCAGAATGACATACTTGACTGTCTTTTACAAATATACCATAATGAAATAAGGGCAGAAATTAGCAAAGCTTCCTTTGTAGCTGTCATGGCTGATGAAATAACAGATGTGTCTGAACATACACAAATGATCATTGTTTTACGGTACGTCTTGGATGAAAAAATACTTGAACGCATTTGGGAATTCTTTATTCCAGAAAACCAAACCGCTGATAGGATATCAAAATATATTCTATAACAATTAGATATAATCCTTCAAGGGAATCGCCAAAAACTGATAGCTCAGATATTTGATGATGCAAATGTCATGAAAGGCAAAAAAGTTGGTGCTCAGGCGAAAATAAAATCAGTTTATAGTAATGCGCATTTCACTCACTGTTATGCGCATCAACTTAATTTAATAATGAGGAATGCAGCAAGCATTACACGAAATGCTAGAATATTTATGTCTAACATTTTGGCTATTCCGACTTTCTTTTCTAGATCACCACAGCGTCTGTCCATTTTTCAAGAAGCATCTGGATGTAAGCATTCTACGTGTATCCGCCACAAGGTGAAACTTTAACATGCATAAATAGAGTTCATGAAAATGTTCAAGCATAAAAAAAAACTGTCACTGAAATTCAGTCAACATCATATGTAGATGAGACCGTTGCAGAAGCGACAGGAATTCTGAAATATTTGAACGATGAAAATTTCATATTTTGGTTTGAGCTATTTCATAAAATTATGTCTCATGTTGAAATTATTTCTCGGGAAATTAGCATATATAAAGTCAATGAATACATAACAAATTTCAAAACTGCTATTTTAGAGATAAGAAACACCAAATACTGTGAAAATTCTTCACAAACACTCAAGGGCGAAGCTAAAGAACTGTGTGACTATATATCTGTTGATATAACGGACAGATATTCTTCAACTAAACATTTAATAATTGCTAAATTGTTTTAGAAGATAAGCTTTGCTAGTTTTAAGAAAAAAAACTACCTACAGAAGAGATATCCTTGACAACTGAAGCATATCCCATGATTGACAAAGAAAAGTTTGAACCTGAGCTAGAAATATTTTATAGTAGGTCAGATATCCATGAGTATTGCAAAGTAATTGATCTCCTGAAATTTATTTTGGAAAACAATTTAAACGATGTTCTTAGTGAAATCACAAAATCCATAAAAATTATCTTTACAATTCCCATGACTACATAAGAGATAGAACGTTGTTTTTCAACTCTGAAAAGAATAAAAACTTTTCTAAGGAGCGCCATGGGTTGCGAAAGACTAAATGCACTTGCAGTGCTTTCAATTGATAAAAAAGTTCTTCAGCAGTCATTCAGAAGTTAAGGAGAAAATTATCAATCTTTTCTCACAAATTAAAACAAGAAGAATGGAGTTTACTTTCAAATGAATGTAATAAGTAAAATATTTAAAATATTTACATCTATTTAGGATTCCTTTAAGTTATTGTATTTTTATACGTGTGCATACGTATAAATTATGTATAATTTTATGTTTGTTTTATTTTTACACAATATTAAAAAAATAGGTGTTTTCTTTATAACAGCACCCTCACTAATCTTAGGCACGAGTCGCCACTGTTTTGTATATATATATATATATATATATATATATATATATATATATATATATATATATATATATATATATATAATGTGGTAGATTAGTGTCCATTCGATTATAATCCGCTGAAAAAAATTGTAAAAAAAGACGAAAAATATATATTGGGAGTGGGAGGGGGTACTGCTCGCACACGTGAAGCAAAACAAAATCATATTTCACATTTTTTTTTAAAAACAAAACACTGTTTTATTCACCGTTAAAAATTAATGTAATGGATAAAAGTGCACACGTTACATATTTGTTTTTCAACTACATTTTTTAAATTTGACCAAAACTAACGCCGGATTGATTTAAAATTATATATTCTGATAACCGAATAGCTCTAGTTAAGCTAATTATGTTCTGGTAATATGAACTTCCACTAAATATGTAAGAGAATTTTTTTTATATTTATATTTTCATTTTTTTTTTTAATTTTAATTCGTTCTGGAATTAAAAAAAAAACAAAACAAAACAAAAAAAAGTTTGTTTACAGTAAAGTAATATCAGCGATAGTAGCTGCTGCTTCTACAGATTGTTTTTAGATACTTTTTAGAAATAGAACGATTTTTTCCAGGTATCATGATTTTAAATTGTTCGGTACCACAAGAGAAAGCCGGTTACATTTTTATTTTTAACGGATAAATGTAATAAAAAGATCGATTTATTTGACAGTGGGTATCCGAAGAAATTTTTTTTCAAAATTTTCCAAACTCGTCATGTTGAAGTCTTTTTTTAACACAGCAAAAAATGAGCTGTCAAAAGAATTTCGGATAACCAAATCTATTAAAAGTGATATCTCTTCCAGTTAATTTTCAAATTTCATGACGAAATTCTTAAGAAAAACGCGGTACAAAAGTCTTACCGAAAACGCCGTTTTATGAGGTTAACATTTTTAGCACTTTATTTGCTTAAAACTCTTAAAATATATAATGTACATTATTATTTATTAATTTATTTGAAAGTATATTCATTTTCGAACAAAACGTATTTTGAGGACTTAAGGTGCTTTAGTTTTTTAAATATGACGATTTTAGCAGAACTCCCTTGAAATCCGTAATTATCCAAAGCGTTTTATCGTCTGTGTATTGCTACTTTCAGGTAGGGTGTCATTAGTCATGGCTATCTGTGGTTAAGAATATTTATTGTGCTGTCGGTTTAATATGAAAACAGGAAACAGCTATTTTTTTTTGTTTTGTTTTAAATCATAAAACATGTTTCAGTACATTTAAAATTCATGGCTATTTCTTTCTTTTTTACTTGACATAATGTTTGATTTCTCAAGCTATATACTAGTGTCCCGCTCTTTAGTAATTCCTTTTTTTTTCGCAGTTATTATCACCTGTAGTAAGGATTGAACTGTCGACCTCTTGAAAACTATCACTTCAAACTGATTCACATTGATATAAAATTAACATTTTTATAATGGCTAAAATAATGAGAACAATCTACCTTCATGGGTTGAATAAGGAGTTGTTTAAAATTTTGTGAAGATTCTCAAGTTTGATTAGTAAGTTGTCAGATTCGAAAAGATGCACATGAAGAAGGTCGTTGGTTTCATTGGTCGGAATGTTGTGAAATATAACAACCAAGATATGAATAGTAGTTTGAATAAACCAAGTAAAACTTTGTGATAATTATTTAAAAAATGATTTTGTTCTTGATATATTTTTTCTTGGATTATTTGTTGCGATTTTTCTGTCGTATACCGATTAATATAACTTTGACATTTTTAGTTTTGCAAATACTCTCAAAGGGAGCATGCGTACCGCAGATTTAACCGACATAAGTTCAGTTCAAGCAGACAGAAGTATATAGAAGCCAGAAGTAACTGTAAGAAAGAAATAGCGACAGCTAAGAGAGAATTTATTGAAACCACCAAAAAACGCATGGAAGCACAGATATTAGGAACCCGTGACTTCTGAAACATCTACAACAGTGTAGTAAATAATAGGCAATCAACAACTCCCCCATTATACAACAATCATGAGGTTGTCTGCTCAGCAACCGAGAAGGCTAACATGCTTGCCAGTCGGTTTTCCTCCAACTCCACACGGGACCCTGCTAACCACCCCCTCCTTGACTGTCCTTCGCGGACAGAAGCCACACTAGACGATCTGAAAATCACCCCTTCTCAGGTGCATGCTATCATAAAAAATCTTGACACTTGAAAAGCATGTGGACCTGATCTCATCTCGGCTGTGCTATTAAAAAAGTGATCCGCCAAAGTAGCTCCAGTTCTCTTGAAACTTTACAAGTAATGCTTTAATGAATCTTGCTTTCCTGCTTGCTGGAAAACTGCTGCTGTGGTACCAGTTTTCAAGAATTCTGGCGAAAAAACTGGCCCAGTAAATTATCGCCCCATTAGCCTCCTCCCACTTTTCGCCAAAATATTTGAGTCCATAACTAACCAAGCTCTAGTCCATCACCTTACAGATGCTAAACTTTTTACCGACCAACAATATGGATTTATGCAGGCCCGTACCACAGCAGACATCCAAACTGTAATCTCAGAACATATATACCATTCACTGTACAAAGCAGGGGAGCGTAGAGCGGTAGCTCTAGATATATCTAAGGCTTTTGACAGGGTATAGCAGGAAGGTCTTCTCAGGAACATCAGATCATACGGTATCACTGGACGAATACTTAACATAATTAAATCCTTCTTAGATAAGAGAAAAATCCAGGTTGTCCTCGACAGTCGTACATCTAAACAATATGATATAAATGCGGGAGTGCCTTAGAGGTCTATACTTGGACCTCTATTATTCCTAATATTCATAAATGACCTCCCAGATAAAATTGTCTTTGAGATGGGTATATATGCTGATGACACCACGCTCGATAACAGACATGACAGAAAAACAAATGAACACATATCTAAAGAAATGTCGGAAACACTAGAAGATGACCTCCAATCTGTAGTGGAATGGGGACAAAAATGGATGGTCACATACAATGCTGCCAAGACTAAACTTGTTTCCTTCAATAATTACAAGAAACCATCTCTACCACCAATAGCAATGGCCAATGACTCTTTATCTGAAAATGCTACTTTTAAACTCCTCGGCATTACGTTCGCAGGAAACATGAGTTAGAACAATTACATTGAGAGCATTGCTAGGATTACTTATTGCGAAGAAGGTAAGCTCTATCTACCATGCTAGAAAACTAGTAACGCCCGAAAGTATCCTGTACCTCTATAAGGCCACCATTCGCCCACGTATGGAGTATTGTTCTCATATTTGGGCTGGTGCATCTGCCACTAGTCTCTCGCTCCTAGACAAGGGTCAAAAGAGAGTCGCCAACCTGATAGGTCCTAAACTGTCATCTAAGCTTCAGCCTCTGTCTCATCGACGAAATGTTGCATCCCTCTGCCTCTTCTACAAGTACTTTAACGATGAATGCTCCGACGAACTGCAAGCACTTGTACCTCCTCGACGTAAATTCCCTCGACAAATCCAACAAGCAGCTAAATCCCACCCCTTCACAGTAGAGATCCTAGATGTAAGAGAGCCTTCTACTCCAGTAGTTTCTTCCCCAGAACCGCTAGACTTTGTAATTCCCTTCCGGGTCCCTGCTTCCCCAACTGTACTGACATGTAGAAGTTCAAGTGTAACGTGAACCGATATCTTGCTGCCCAACTCCCTACATACTAACCCTGTAGCCTATGTGTCTGACGGTAGCCCCCTACATCAAAGTGGCAATTTGCCTTGTTTGAGGTGAAAATGTAATAAAGAAAAAATAAAAAATAAAAACCTTGTATTGCTTTTTAAATTGTTATTTGAGCAATAACTGTGGTTTTCTTGTAATATGTTATCAATATTTGGTACTAGTATCATAATGACGCAATGGTTAAAATTAAATTATGTTTAAAAATGTTATTTATTTTGAAAATGAGTCTCGCAAACTCTTATGGTCTATATTTCTTCCTGAATTTATTTTAAATCTAAATGTTTCCCTAGAATATGATTATTTGGTTTCCGTTTTTAGGAATTTACTTTATATATTTGCATATCGAACGCTGAGTAACACAGTGGAACATATTGAAGCATTAATTTATCAGTATATACGTTTTGCAAACACTTTTGACCTCCACAGTAAAAAAAAATGTCTGATGCATTTGACAACGTGTTAGATTTCTTTTGAGTCGATGTTTGTTTTTATACAATCGAAATCACTAAAAGATTGATGGCTGTGGATTGAGTCTATTGATTTTTGGAATCAATGTATGTTACGTGTCGAGTCCTGCAATGGATGTGTGCACATTACGAAGTCATTAGCGAGAACCACAAATGCGACGTTACATGTTTATATCAATAAAAAAGGCATTCACCTCAATATTTAAACGCCCCCTCTACCTATATATATACTATATATACTAGTAAATTACCCGTCGTTGACTGGGTTCAAAAACAGCCTACAGAAAATGAACTCTGATTTATGAAAGTATGATAGGTTATGAAAAGGAAGGGTTGTAAAGAGATAGCTTCGAATTTAGGGGTATCAAAACCAAAGCAAAATATAATGAAAGTAAAAATAAAATAGATAAACCCCATAATTTATTATACCATACCAGTTCACACTGAAACACTTATCACAATATTTTGTGGATCTATATTAAAAAAAAAACTTGTTAAACTTTGTGACATATTTCCATTCTATGGAGGTCAGGCGCGAACGAACACCCCATAATTTTATTATACCATATTTCTTCAAACTGAAAGATAATTATCAAAGTATACTTACGCAGATAGATATTAAAAGTCTTTATTAAAGTTTGTACCTATTTCCATTCTATGGAGACCAGGCGCAAACGCAGACCCCACAATTTTATTATACAATCCCTATTTAAGGTAACCCATACTTATCAAAGTATTCTTATGTACATCTATATCAAAAACCCTTGTAAACTTTTTTTTTATTTTTAAATTTTTTATTTCCATACTTTGTGGACCAGGCGCGTACCCAGACTCCACAATTTTAATGAGTCATCATTATGCCAGATCAAACATACCCATTCCTGTGTCTCGATACATCTTCTATCATTATATGTGATCAGTTTTTTATAATAGTCAACCATATAGGAGCCCATTCGTGACCAGACACACACACACACACAGACATTCAGCTTTATATATATATATATATATATATATATATATATATATATATATATATATATATATATATATATATATACAGAGAGAGAGAGAGAGAGGGAGAGAGAGGGGGAGAGATGACAGCATTTCTATTGAGCTTCCATTGAGTTTCGCCTCCATTCAGCAGGTATGGAATGATAGCGTAAGTATTACGATCGCTTATTGTCAGTTTAATAGTCGAATTTCGATATGCCTTGAGACACATCCTTGTCTAGTCACATTAAAGTGTTGTGATACAGAGAAAAATATGTAAATAACTATATATATATATATATATATATATATATATTTATATATTTATATATATATATATATATATATATTTATATATTTATATATATATAGTTATTTAATTGGAACTTATTATTGAGATGAGTATTATTTATTACTTAATTTATTGCGGACTATTATTCCCATCTTTCTTAGTTGTTGTTTCATGGCGTTTCGACCAACTACTCCTCTGACCCTCGTCAGGCGAGATAGGACTCCGAATCTCCTAACTGCATTTTCCGCAATTACTGCCATCCGTAGTTGTTGTCGTCTTACCACGTTTTGTCCAAGTAAGCCTCTGGCCGGCTTTGGGTAGGATTGAAACCGCTATCTTCAGACAATTATCACCTGGAACCGTAGAAATTCGACGTCTATAGCCATTACGCCGAAGAGTGATCAAGGTTGACTTTTTTGGTCTTATAAATCCACGTTTATTTATTATCTGATATTCTATGGTCGGGTCCGTACCGAATGGTATATATATTATTTTAATTGAAATTGGAGTTACCACCTGACGACGGCCAAAGGAATAGTTGGCCGAAACGTCGTGAAACAACAACGAAGAAAGATGAGAATAATAGTCCGCAATAAATTAGTTAAATAATACTCATCTCAATAATGAATTCCAATTAAATAATATATATATATATATATATATATATATATATATATATATTGTGTGTGTATTCATATTCCTATTAAAAAAACTCATAATCTATTTATTTATTTATTTTTTTACATAGGTATCAACACTTACCAAGGCCAAGAGGTCACTCGAGGATAAGGGATAAAGAGTGCACAGTAGAAATTGGACAATATAGTAATCGTTAGTAATGGAGATTCGGTAAATTTCTAAACTTATATGGAACGGCTCATCAAAAACTTGTTTACGTTAGACTTAAAGACAACCATATTGTAGTCAGCTGGAAAGCAAAAAACGGAAGACAATTCCATAGACGTGCAGTTCTAAAAAGGAAGCTTTGCTCATGGAATCTACGTTTAGGTTTAGGCACAGATAAAGAGTGGGGGAAATTAGTGATAGTGTTCTCTGCTAGACTGGTGTTTCTTGTGAAAGTTTGGCGAGGGGAGACCATAGAATGGAGCTCAGCCGAGCACTTGCCATGAAAATAACGATAAAGCAGAGACAAACTCGCAACATCTCTTCTGTGAGAAAGAGGTTGCAGGAAAGAGAAAAGGACATCCCCACAAGGCTACGAAGTCTATTTTGAACTCTATCAAGGCAGGATAAGTCCTTTCTAGCAGCTCCTTGGACGTACCGGGCTTTTATATAGATATATAGATAGAGAATTGCATCAGCAGTGAGATATCTACTGGATCGATAGAAGGATCCCACCATTTTTCCAGCAGCCTTAGCAACGGATTTAATGTATGTGTTCCATTTAAGATCAGGATTAACGGTCAAGCCCAGAAGCTTGCCAAAACATGAGGTCTCCCGAAGACGAGCGCCATTCATTTCAATTGATGCCAGATGGGGATCAGAGCATTGATGATGTAAAGATAAAAGTTTAGTTTTAAATGCATTAAAAGTAACAAGCCACCTGTTTCCCCATTGTACCACTTGCTCAAGATCAGAGGAGAGAGAATCAGAGAGAACTTGGTCGTTTACGTACTTAGATGTGCTACCATAGATAGTAGTGTCATCAGCATAGATGTCTACGAATGATGTAAGGATGTGATTTGGAAGATCATTAATATAGATCAGGAAGAGAGTTGGGACCAGGATTGACCCCTGAGGGGCTCCAGCATTAATACTAAGAGCTTCTGATTTCTGTCCATCAACCACTACTCTTATGAACCTATCAGAGAGAAATGATTTAATAATTGAGAAGGCATTTCCAGCTATACCATAGCTTGAGATCTTGTGAAGTTAACCTTTATGCCATACTCTATCAAAGGTCTTTGATATGTCAAGAGCAATTGCCCTAGAAAGGGAGCCTCCGTCGAGAGATTTTCTAATCCTATGAGATATAACTGTAAGCACATCTGCTGTAGATCTAGCAGAACGGAAACCATATTGCGTGTCACTAAGAAGGTTATTTTTGGTGAGATGGTTGATTACTTCTCTATTCACATCACACATTCCAGCAACTTACTCATGACGCACAGGAGACTTCTTGGCCTGTACTGTGAGGGAGATGAGCGATCACCTGAATTCTTAAATACGGGGCATACTGATGAGATTTTCCAGGGTGACGGGAAGCAATTCTCCTTAAGACAACGTTTAAACAGTTTTGTAAGGATGGGCGCAATTTCTGGTTGAAGTCTTTTGAGTACTATAATTGGAATATCGTCAGGGCCGGTTGCTTTACTGGGATCAAGGTTTTTGATTAGCTTGATTTAAAAAGAAAATACAACTTTGTTATATATGGACCGTGGAATTGCATTTATCTGCAAAAGATTTAACTAATTTGCATATTCTTTTAAACAGTCATTTTAATTAATTCCCTATTAGGGTTTTCTCGGTTTTCTGATGGGATGATTATTTTTAGTTAACTATTACATGTAATTATATTGATGCAGATATTCTATATGATTTATACTTGCGTAATATTTGCGTAAAAAGGTTATAGTAAACACAAGCCTCTTTCTTTATATATATATATATATATATATATATATATATATATATATATATATATATATACGTACATGTATTTGTTGCTGTTTTTGTGTTTTTATTTTTGCTTTGTTTATTTCTTCTGTTAAAATTTTTATGCTTACATGTTTCCTTTATTTTTTTAGCAGCGTTTGTTACGCTTACATAATCGGCGAAGCTCGTCTGTTAACGTCGGATGCTGAGCAACGCCGATCGGACGTTGAGTTACGTCTGGTTCCAATTATGCACAAGTACCACAAATATAACAATATATTTCGTTGGTTCTTAGAACAGAAATGCACACACGGGTTAATTCTTCTCGGACCCAAGTTATCAACTAACAATAATTCCATTTCGGCTATTATATAAGCATTTATGACTACCTGAAATGCTCCTTTCTGGATGGTATTGTCACTGCAAACACACCAGAAGGATGTTCCATTCGGCCATTTTCGTTTCACTGGATTGACCAAGCTTTGTTTACACCTATGTTACCTTTTTCCGAAAAAGAACTTTTCAAATATCCTACTTTTAACTTTTAACCTTCTTTTCCACATTTGTCAAGCTTCTTAATGGCAAATGTTTTTGCCATGTAAATACCTTTTATTCAAATCCTCTTTTGGTACATTTGACAATTATTTCGTTGTTTCCCACATTTTGCCAAGTGCGTGCTTTTGTCAAAATGCTTTCTCTGTATACACGCCCTAGGTATTAAACAAGATGTCAGATTAATAGTCTTTATTCAAATGCATATTTGGTACATTTGACAATTATTTTGTTGTTTTTTTTTTTTTGCAGTTAACCAGATACACGCTTTTGTCAGAATGATTTCTCCTACATATGTATTAACACGACCTATGCATTAACAAACTGTCAGGTTGACAATGTTTATTCAATATAGTTCCTGGTAACCTCGATCATTATTTATTGTTCTCGCAGGTATCTGCTTTTGTCGAAAAATGATTCATCACGGTACATGATTCATACATGTACATAATAAACGTATTAATATCATAAATAAACGTATTAATATCATAAAATTTATTTTTTGTCTTATTTTTTGTAAGATAATAAGTTTTTTTTTTTTAAGTTTTTTTTGTTCCAAACAAAACGGATAAGCAAAGTTTTTTTGTTTTTTTTTTACATTTTTGTATAACAGTTAAAGAAACATTTTTTTTTCAAGAAAAAGATTTATAAATTATGTTTTTGTTTTTTTCGGTAATGGTGGTTCTTAACATTGGGTGGACTGTCTTTTTAGGAAGCCGTTATTAACATGGGGAGTTTGGGCGGGATGTCTATTCCGAAAGTTGGTCTTAACATGGGGAGGTTGGGAAGGGGTGTTTATTCCGAAAACTGTTCTTAACATGGGGAGGTTGGGGGTGTTTATTTCGAAAGCCGTCCTTAACATGGGGAGGTTGAGGGTTCTTATTCCGAAATCCGTTATTAACAAGGAGGGTGGGGGTTATTTCGAAAGCAGTTCTTAACATGGAGAGATTGGGGGTGCTTTGCGTGCACGTGCATCTCCACCCATACCCATTCTTCTCAGATCTTTTGGCGATGATGCACTTCTCGCCACAGGAAACGCAGTTTTTTTTTTGTTTTTTGTTTGCTTGTTTTCTCCAGTAATTAATTTTTTTTCTTGACAATATGAAACCGCTTGTTCCGTCGTGATCAAATATTTTTACTAAACTGGAGATATTCATTTTTTTTTTTTTTTTTTTTTTACAGTTTTCACAGTTTTCAAAAAGGGATATTATAGGTGTGTGCTGCTTAATGAATTTAATGATTTTTATTTCCTTCCAATTTTTATTTAGAAAAGTTCGTCTGCTACTTTGCAGTGCATTGATTGGCTGATCGACGTCTTACGTCACATTACAAGCAAACCCAAGTGCATGACGTCATGTTCCGAGCAAAGCCAATCGGACGTTGAATTACATCTGGTTTAAATTATGCACAAGTACTATATTTGTATATATCTGTATGTCGTTATTCTTTAAAACACACAGCTGTAATACAACAAAAATATCAACATATAAGAAACAAGTAGCGACAACCGTAAAAAAAATTAGATTTTACAAAAATCACATGTTTTAAATGGAAGAATAAATGAGGGCAATACATAAAGAGGAACGTAAACGCTTATATAAGTTGAGCAAAAACAGCTATAAATTGCTCAAAGCTGCACATACTAATAAGAAACATTTTCACCTACCGATCATCATGGCCAATAGCAGTTTTCTTTGAACGTTTAAACTAGTCAACCTCACAAATTCAGACAATATGGAGTGGAATAAGTACATAGATGTTGATAAGTATGCTGCAAAGAACGTAACCACTCTCTCTATCGTGATAGAAAATTCTTCACGCCTGCCAGAATCCTATATCTCTCTAAAGTTACTGTTCGCCCGTGCATGGGATATTGCTGGCACTTCTTGGTATGTACATCAACTTTTCCCTCTTGGACAGGGCTAAAACAAATTCTAACCTAATCTGTCTCGCAATGTCTGCTAAGATGCAACTCCTGTCATATCGCTGCAGTGCTGCATCTCTATGTTTGCTTTACAAATACTCGACGGAATGTGCTCCGATGAACTTTTCACACTTGTATTTCCTCTATGTAAATATCCCTGCTTCCCCAACCATACAAATATGCAGAAATTAAAATCTAATGTGAACAAACATCTGCTTCCCAACTTCCCACCTAGGTTGCCTTTTAAATCTGGACCCATCACAGTAAACCTTTATGTTTCAGTTGCAATGAGTCTTTTGATGTTTTCTACTTTTTTGCGTGTCTTTGAAGCACGTGGTCATATCACAGTTACACACCGTTTTTTTACCATCATTCCACATTATTCTTATACTCTACAAGCACTTTTCAATCTTCACTGGTTAACAAGTAGGCTACAGATATGTCAGTGATGCGTTGTATGGTCCTCCTTTACATATTTGTGGATGGTTAGGGAGGTTTTTAAACCCATTTTGCCATAGTATCGTTTAATTACCCCATTCTTAGGCAGTAAAATCTTTTCCACTTGATTTAGGGTTGACAATAAAAAATACTACATACCCAGAATACTATAAGCAAGCACAACGGCTACTTTCCAAGTTGAGCGTGGCCAATACCAGATGGGCGACCATTTGAGAATACCATGCGCTATATGTAGGAGGGCATCGCACTTCCGGCAACTCTTGCATTTCACCTCGTTTCCAGTTGTCTTGATCTTGTCCTGCCGCTGGATCAGGGTGGTTGGGAAAAGTGGTTGCTGCTAGCTCTGTGTAAACCAGCTTCACTTAAAAAAAATCCTAACACGCGTCATTCATCATCCCTAGGGGGATCAGATGGTTTTCATTGTTCCGAAAGACGAGCATTGTATCACGTGATAAACCCGTCGAAACCGTCGTCGGACTTATTGAAATATTACAAAACTTTGACTCGACCTTTTATTAATTCTAAAAACGAAACAAAACAAAATTTAATCAGAATT
Organism: Euprymna scolopes; assembly: GCF_053919585.1. Taxonomy (NCBI): domain Eukaryota; kingdom Metazoa; phylum Mollusca; class Cephalopoda; order Sepiida; family Sepiolidae; genus Euprymna; species Euprymna scolopes. The sequence continues at coordinate 31,798,233 of NC_136503.1, forward strand.
GCCACGGGATTCTTTACTCT
>NC_136503.1:31803252-31818252 GCF_053919585.1 Euprymna scolopes
AATAGATATGTAAGCAAACATGCATGTACACACATACACACAAACACACACACATACACACACACACACATATATATATATATATATATATATATATATATATATATATATGATCATGAGAAATATGGAAATAGTATTCCGACAAAATAGAGAAATAAAAAGGAACAAACCGTATTATGTGTTCATCAACGTTTCGTCTTTATTTCGAGACTTCCTCTGAATGAGGAAGTTTCTCTCTCCCTCTCTCTCTCTCTCTCTCTCTCTCTCTATATATATATATATATATATATATATATATATATATATATATATATATAAACTGCGTCAATCACTTTATTGCATATTAGTTAAATATCAATATTTCTCCCAAATATACGTCACACAAAAATGAAAATTGTATCATCAAATGACTGTTTCAAGGTTACTTATTTCTTCAAATTTTATTTAAATCCATGCAATATTCACGAAAGTATGACATTTTATTTATTATCACGTAATGTATACTGTTCATCGCTTTATTGCAGGTCTTTTAAAATGCCAAAAAAGGGGGCGATTAACTGTTATCGAAAAGGAAAGGATTGTTGCTGGACTAACAGGTTTGTTCATCAAAGATTTAGCTATGGAGCTGGAAGGGAATCCAAGAACTTTGGCTTCATTCGTGAACAACCGCAACACCAAATCCAGAAAGGATAAGAACACCAGGAGAAACCTTTCACATCATGATATTCGGAAAATTCGTAGGGTAGTCAACCGAAACCCAAACAGCACCAGTGCTTCAGTTTTTGCAAGAGCTGGAGTCGCTCCAAGATCCAGGCAGGCAGGCCCGATGAAATGTGTTGAATGAACTTGCAAGGAACATCAAAACTATTCCAAGGCTTTCATTGAGCAAACAACATAGGGAAAAACGAATTGCTTGGGCACAAAATTACATTAAAATGGATTTCCAATGTGTCATACTTACAGATGAGACCTGTGCTATTCTTGATGGTCCGGATGGATGGGCTAAAGTTTGGTACTCGAACGGAACTCCAACCTCTTACAGACTTCATCCTAACAAGGAGATGAGGGTATTATGTTTTGGGCGGGAATCATTGGGGATAAGTTGGTTGGACCATTCCGAGTTCCAGAAGGTCTAAAAATTACCAGTAATGCATACACGACCTTTTTGGATAAACATTTGTCACCATAGCTAGATGACCTACCATCGTCACGTCGATTTCAGATGAATTTTATGCATGACAATGCACCATCTCATTCTGCTAGGGGGACTCCAGCCTTCCTTGGATATATGGGCTTCTTTTGAGAACTGGCCACCGTGTTCTTCGGATGTTAACCCCATTAAACATCTCTGGTCAATATTAAAAAGAGGTGTTTATGAGGGAGGAGAGCAATTAACTTCAAATGATGCCATATGGAGGAAAGTAGTTGATGTCGCCAGAACCATAACTCCTTTTCAGATAAACAATAGATTTCTTCGGTGAAAAAAAAAAAGGTAGTTTAAAGTTATTTTTAAAAAAATGGTGGATGTGGCGATAAATAATTCCTTTATTTGAGGCTTAGCACCTAGGATGTGCTTTTGTTTATAATTCTTTAACAGAAAAAAAATGAAAAGTAAAGTTTTCATGATAAGGCATTGTATGTTTCTTTGCCCTAATACAACATTTTTAGAGATCTGCAATAAAGCGGTGGATAGTGGAAATTCCTTGATAAACGAATAAAATGTCATAACTTTGTGAATATCACATGAATTTGAATAAAATTTTTGGAAATAATTAACCTTAAAGCAGTCATTTGCTTATACAATTTTTATTTTTTTGTGACATATATTTAGTGAAATATTGATATTTTACTAATTTGCAATAAAGCGATTGACGCAGTTTATATATCAGGTTGGCAAGAAAGTTATTGCGGTTTTTAACTTAACTTCAAATGAACATATCTCGGCTCAAACAAAATTTTAGTGATTGAAATAAGCAACATCAGAATCAACACTTTTGCGAACGTAAAACAAGTATATTTGTGCCAGTAATGCTAAAATCTTTCGTTCTGGTGGTGATGTCGCTGAAGGCGTTTTGATGTTAGGTTTTTGAAGTGAAGTATTTTTCACACCGAAAGTGTCGAGATGCTTGAAAAAGACGATATTAATTCTATAATGCCATATAGTTTTTGACATACTAAAAATGTCGATAGTAATTATTTAAGATTCTTCAACAAAAAGAGGATAAATTATCAAAACCATGTTCATCATTTTTTCAAACGGTGCACAAAGATTTATTCCTCATAACTTAATTCACATATTAATATGTTTTAAGTCATATGTTTTAAGCCATGTGTTTTAAGTTATATGTTTTAAGTTATATGTTTTAAGTCATGTTTTAAGCCATATGTTTTAAGCCATATGTTTTAAGTTATATGTTTTAAGTTATATGTTTTAAGTCATATGTTTTAAGTCATATGTTTTAAGTCATATGTTTTAAGTTATATGTTTTAAGTCACATGTTTTAAGTCATATGTTTTAAGTTATATGTTTTAAGTCATATGTTTTAAGCCATATGTTTTAAGTTATGTTTTAAGTCATATGTTTTAAGTCATAAGTTTTAAGTCATATGTTTTAAGTCATAAGTTTTAAGTCATAAGTTTTAAGTCATATGTTTTAAGTCATATGTTTTAAGTCATATGTTTATAGTTATGCTTTAAGTCATATGTTTTAACTCATATGTTTTAAGCACGGGTTGATAATTTATGTCACATACGCAATATTTTTGTCGATAATTTAATCGTAATTAAAATAATTTAAAAATAATAAATGGATTACCAAAATAAAATGTCTATTATACCTAAAATAACCATTGTTTTTCTATGAGCGGAATAATATTATTTACAAATAATTTATTTATGATACATCTCGCCTCCCTACTACCAAAAAAAAACGACAAAAACAAAAACAACCAAGGACAATTCCTTTAAGAAACTCGTTTCTTATCGTTGAGCACTTTCAGTTGAATTAAGTCGGTCAATTTAACTCTTATGTGTGGATCATCATATAATGATTAGATCACTCTGACCGACGTAAAAAAACACATTTAAAACTAAAAATGTTTAGATTTCAACGTTATTTCACGCGGTTAACGGTAGCCGAAGAGATACGGTCCTTGCTAATCAAGCCAGAGATGGCTCGTGTTGCCTGGCTCTAATCTAAAGAAAATTGCACTGAATATTTCCGAAAGGATGAAATACTAGTGTCTGAAAGTATTTGATTAGTAAAGTAAATAATTATATATATATATATATATATATATATATATATATATATATATATATATATATATATATATATATATATATAATCCTTTCGGATGAGGCTGCATGATTTTAGTATTCATTGTTTTGCGAACTGTTATCTTCATCTTTATATTCGTTGTTGTTTCGGGAGGCAAAAATTACTGGGGATACAGTTTCAAGACTCAACACTCCTATACCGACGCGGTTAACAACCTGAAGAAGGCAATAGGATGAGTTAGCCGAAACGTGGTGAAACAACAACAATTATAAAAATGAGGATAACAGTCCGCAAATAAATGAATACTTAAGGTAAGCAATACACGTTTATATTTAAAACTTACTGACTCGGATTTTAAATTTGATGAAAAGCTTCTTAGAAACATAACACGTATATATATATATATATACATATATATATATATATATATATATATATATATATATATATATATATATATATACTATAATAATTATTAAATGCCTACAGACACTAGTGTTTCATCCTTTCGGGAATCATCAGTGCAGGGTGTCACGATTAACACCAGTCAATAGATTCGAACCCGGCAACATAAACCATCTCTGACTACATTAATAAGGACCTAATCCATTCGGCTACCGTTAACCGCGAGAAATACTGTTGAAATTTAAATATTTATTATTTAAATGTTTTTCAACATCTGCCAGAGTGAACATTTATTATACAAAAATATCCAAAACATCTAACCAAAAAAACGATAATACTTCTCGAGCCTAAAACTTAGAACAAAGCAATCCAATCCTTATGGGAAAATGTAGCTCCAACCATAGCAAAACTAATTGTTACATTGATTACACAAACAATACACTTTCCTGAGGGATCGTCCTGCATCTATCTGACTCTTGTCGAATCTGCCAATACTTGAAAGGACATAACTACCTTCATTTCGAATGTGGACATACGTTAATAAACAACACAAAAATTATACATCACTAACGTATGTCAATAAACTAAAAAAATCTTGAAACACTGTATGTAAAAACATTAATTAACAATGTTAATTACGGAACTAACCACAATATCTTAACTTGATTTATAACACACCGTATTAGTTAAATGATTAGTTTACATTTTTTGATTATTTATTATTCACGTCTTTGCACGTGATCAGGTCTCTCAGACGGAATATCCGAACTCAGACGTTTATTTAAAAATTATATATATATATATATATATATATATATATATATATATATATATATATATATATATATATATATATTAGCGGGGCCTGTGGAAATTCCACGGGGGACTCATTCATAGGCAATATATTGATGTTGGCATTCTGTAGACATTCAGCGTAAATGTAGACGCTTTGATATTATTGTACCTATTTACAATGCCTCCCTACGGGACAGAGTTAGACACCAGGGTCGTTTTTTAACGTGGAGAAAAGGTACAAAAATAAAAATTGTCTCAGTCGTGAAGGATTTCCCCTCCACTGAAAGAGAACGAGAAATGGAAGTGCCGCATCTGAAGAACATATACTACACTTTGATCTTGGCCAAAAGGCCAAGTTATTGTAGCTATTTTGTTAAAACTGCAAATGTATTTATCCAAGCTAGCAGGGACGCCCAGTGTAGCCAGGTCGTAAAATACGCTTAAATATGATATTTTAATTCTTGCATATTTCGTATATATTATTATAGAGTTAATGTCTTATCGATTTTTATATATTATAAAGTTGCGACTTCAAAAATAAAAGATATATATCTATATGATTCAAAACCGAATCCCAAACTTTATATATATATATATATATATATATATATATATATATATATATATATATATATATATATACATATATATATATAAATATATATATACATATATATTAGTTACTTCAGCTATAATCGAAACTGAAACCAAAACTTATGAAGAATAAAGTTATTTAGAAATAAAATAGATTACTAAGGTGCCATCAGCTAAAATCGAAACCGGAACCAAGACTTATGAAGCATTCTTGATAAAATTATTTTTAAAAATAGATGATTGGAGTGCCATTAGCTATAATCGAAACCGAAACCAAAATTATCAAGAAATTCTTAGTAAAATTATTTATCAAAATTAAATGCCTTGAGTGCCATCAGTTATAATCGAAACCGAAACCAAAACTTATGAAAAATTCTTGATAAAATTATTATTACAAGAAATGGAAGTACATAACAATTAGACGACCCGGATGTAAGCGTAACACAGAAAATAGCACACACGCTATCGTATTAATATATAAATAATCATTTTTTTTTAATATTAATAATTGTTTTTAAACCTATAGACATGTGTTTCGAACTAATTTTCTAATCCGTGCAGAAATGATAATTACAGCCATCCAAGGGATTCGAACCCAATCACAAAATTATCTTGATGTCGTAGATCGGCATACAATCACTACACGGCCATAATTTAGCACGAAAAGTAAGAGACATATGTTCTATTAAAATCGATTAAGTGGACCGTAACAGTAAACAGTCATATAGTATTCAACAACAGATGTCGGAATAATGCATTACGCTTAGGTTGAACGCTTATTTCCAATCCGTAAAGATGCCTCGCTCTTCTGTTAAAGGAAAAGTATAATTATAATATTTTTAAATGAGTATAAATTCTTAACAGTGAGACCCGACGTTGCCCGGAATTGAACAAGAATAAATGAACGTTCCACTATTCGATTACTTTTATTCTTATCGAAATCGATGAAATCACATATTTTAAACCACATTGATTGATAGTTTGCTCTAGTCGGGGACCTACCGCGATACACCGTGAGGAAGCTTCACATGACTCCCCGCAGTGATTTAGTCCACAATACATTGTAATCTTCATTGCACTGTAGAGAATCTACTGTTGATTTTATGAACTTATTTTTTATAATGGCTTAAAGTTAAGTTTATCAAAAACCCTACTGTTGATTTTGTACGTTGAGCCTTTCGGGTTTTTTTCATGGATTGAACTTCTCCGAAGGGTGTAAACTTTGGTAAAAATCGAAATGTTTCTGCTTTAATCGGGTTTTTTATTATTGATTTTCTTTTTTTTTATCTGATGAATTACGATATATAACGAATATAGGATACATTTGTGTGAAAAAATCGGTCTAGGCGTTTCGGAATCCATGGGGAACAAACTCATGCACAAACCAAGTGTTTTTTTATATATATTTAGGATCCCTTTTTGAACTTACAGACATGTGTACAATTAACAAACGTTCGTATCAGTTCGATAATATGTGTGTGTGTGTGTGTTCGTGTGTGTGTGTGTGTGGTCAACTCTCAACCTACAAACTTGAAATTTGGTATATAGGGTATTCAGAAATGCGGAAAACTTTGTAATCGGTTTTCATCTGGAAAAAAGGGGATGCTAAAGGGTTCAAATTAAAGAATTGGTACGTGGGGGGGTCATCGAAGAACGTGCCAAGCTGGCCTAATGATTATCGTACTTGGCTCACTGTTTTCAGGTTTTGAGTTCGATTTTATCTCGAGTACTTTTTTGTTACTTTAGAAAAACATAATATTCGAATGCACATGTCTCCGTTTCTTTCGGTTTTTTTTTTTTTTTTTTTTTTTTTTAGTTTTTATTTCATTATTTTAAGGAATTTAACGTTACGTTTAATACCGGAAAACGCCGAATAAACCTTCTAGGTTATATATATATATATATATATATATATATATATATATATATATATATATATATAATTATTTATCCCCCCCCCATACAATTTATTTCCCATGAAGTTTTTATAATACAAAAAAGTTATTGAAAATAAAACAAAAGGATTTTTTGAATAAATACAAATAAATATTTATATACATATATAAGTTATGGGTTTGATCCTTGCCACATCTAGCCATACGGATGATGGCTGGCAGCCAGAGACACGTAATCATTCATGACTTTTATGCACGTAAAACAGTTTGAAAAATATATAAAATAAATTGTTTTATTATTTTTTTAAATACATACCATCAAGAAGAAAAAAAGGGTAGGCGACAACATGCAAAATATAAAGGGAAATAACTCCCTCATCGTTTGGGAAATTAGATTAAATTTTTTAAAAAATTGTATTTCAAAACTGCTAATATCGCTAATAAAAGCAAGAACAGACGGCATATAATAGATACATATATGTGCATGTACATATCTAGGCACATGTATACACATATATGCATATAGAGACACATATAGAGGCATATATACATACTAGCATGCAGACCCAACGTTGATCAGGACTGAAAGTTCAACACTTTTATTTTTATCGAAATTGGTGAAAATTCCCATTTGTGAAATCAAATCAGTCAATACATTCACATACAGAAATATATATATATACGTACATTCATACATATATAGACATACATTCCTATACATATATATATATACATATATATATACATATATATATGCCTATATATATATAGACACCTATTCATAAGCATAGGCATATGTATATACATATATACACATATGCATCTATATACATAAGCATACATATAAACATATATTCATATATAAACGCATATATAAATTTATATATGCATATATACATATGAGGGACTCTTCTGTCGCTTTCGACATATAAGGTTTCGTCACGACAACTAAGTTGCTAGGAAATCTACACAGATAAGTTTATTATAGTGGCGAAGGCTTTATGTAGAACCAACCACGCTTTTTCGTATTACTGCTAATCTTTGTTGGTGTTAATAATTGCCACAAGACAGAACATTGTGCAGCATATATATATATATATATATATATATATATATATATATATATATAACAACATATGTACATATGCATATTTATATATTTTCACTTAAATATATATATGCAAGTATATATACATATACGGATACACACATATTTATACTCATATGTATACATATATAAACATACATATATATACACATACGCAATCAGATATCTATACACACGTGCACATATATGTATATATACATATTTACACAAGTGTACGCACATATAGATATAGATATATGTACACCCATATATATATACATGGTTATTGCAACGTTTTGTTAGAAGAGTGCCACTCCCTCAAACACTTAAAGTCCATGACCCCAAAAACGACTTCCATCGCCACAGGACCATTTTAATAGACAAATACCTGAGGGAGTATCTTTACCTGAGGGAGTATCTTTACACAGATGATGTGACATAGTCTTAGCTTTGTACGACAGCTAAGTCTTTCTCTCGGTTCAAAATGTTGAGATCCAGCAACAAGCAAGAGCAAGATATCCAGAAACAAGTTAAACTGCAGACCAGCTTAATGCGGGTACTGGTCTCCCGCTTTATGTTTTTTTTTTAAATCAGAGATTTGCTTCTCCTAGAAAGATTGCCTTCAGCACGGCTTACGGGAGCCCTCTCCACCCCAACACACACATACATACACACAAACACACAGGGTGCTAGTTGGCCGTTGACCCCGAAAAAGGGTTCATTCGCCCTTTGAAAGGTCTTGTTTTTAATCCTTCAGGGAGACTAGCCACCCTCCTCACCAAACAAATCTGGTGGGTTTAGTCGCCGGCGACCCGACCATGAGGCAGGTAGTACTGAGTTACATGGTACCAGTAGCATATGACATGACCTGACATACATATATACATACCTACATATATATACATAACACAGAAAAATGCGAGCATAAAAAGTAATATGGTTAAGATTAAACTTAGAAAAATAGAAGGACTAGTTATTAAAACTGGAAAATAAAAACCAAGATATTCTAGTAAAAATATATAATAAATTTATAACTTAAAATATTTCAGTATTAATTAAGAATTGATTATATAATGTTAAATTGAATCGTTAAGAAAAATTCTTAATGCAATATTTTAAGTTATAAATTTAATATATTTTTTACCAGAATATCTTGTCTTCTATTTTTCTAGTTTTAAAAGGTAGTCCTTTCATTTTTCTAAGTTTAAACTCAATCATATTACTTTACATGATCACATTTTTCTATGTAGTCCATGATTTTTCCAGGTTAATTTTGAAATAATATTTTCTTTTTTTTGTTAAAAATCATTTTTTTATTCATTTGATAGGTAGGCATAATGAATACTGAATTATTTTTATTAAAGAATATATTTGAAAAAATATTATGAGAAAATATATATTTTAAAATATTTATTGTTAAATATTTTTCAAAAAAAATAAATTTATGTTTTCTATGAGGTTCAATCAATTTTCCTATAAATAATGGTTTTTAAGATAAATATTCAACAGTAAAAACAGCAAATATCATTTTAAGATATAAATATGAAAAATAGTAAAAAAAAAAAAAGTGTAATTAAAAATTTGGAAAAAACTAAAAAAAACTAGTGTGGAAAAGTCCATTTTCTTAATAAAACTAGTAAAATATAAAATTTAAACCCACAAAGATTTTTTATGTGAACAATTAATAAACTAACCTCGATCAGTTTAAATTTTAAATAATCAATTCAGAAAAAAAGATAACGGAGAGTAAATTATATTCGAACAAATCTTGAGAAACAATTCAAAAATTGAAATTAATAATAAATTCTTGGAAATTTTTTTTTAGTATTTGATTAAATTATATATATATATTTATATATATATATATATATATATATATATATATATATATATAATAGCAAAAGTACCCGTCATTGACTGGATTCAAAAACAGCCTACATAAAATGGACTCTGATTTATGAAAGTATGATAGGTTATGAAAAGGAAGGGTTGTAATGAGATAGCTTCAAATTTGGGGGTATCAAAACCAAAGCAAAATATGATGAAAGTAAAAATAAAATAGATAAACCCCATTTTTTATTATACCATACCTGTTCACACTGAAACACTTATCACAATATTCTGTGGATCTATATTAAAAAACCTTGTTAAACTTTGTGACATATTTCCATTCTATGGAGGTCAGGCGCGAACGAACACCCCATAATTTTGTTATACCATATTTCTTCAAACTGAAACATAATTATCAAAGTATACTTACGCAGAAAGATATGAAAAGTCTTTATTAAAGTTTGTGCCCCATTCTATGGAGGCCAGGCGCGAACGCAGACCCCACAATTTTATTATCTCATCCCTATTTAAGTTAAAACATACTTATCAAAGTGTTATTATGTACATCTATATCAAAAACACTTGTAAACGTTTTTTTTAATTTTTAAATTTATTATTTCCATACTTTGTGGACCAGGCGCGAACGCAGACCCCACAATTTTAATGAACCACTGTTCTGCCAGATCAAACATTCCCATTTCTGTGTCTCGATACATCTTCTATCATTATATGTAATCGGTTTTTTAAAATAGTCAACCATATAGGAGCCTATTTGTGACCAGACACACACACACACACATTCAGCTTTATATTATGTATATATATATGTGTGTATATATATATATATATATATATATATATATATATATATATATATATATATATTATTTTTTGTCGATTTGGATTAGGAATAATTCTTTACTTGAATATTCTTAATAATTTAATGAAAATGATGTTAAAAAATTATTTATGTTATTGTTTGCTTTCAATAATATCATCCCCTCCCCAATTATCTTCCACTATTATCTTCATTTTGTTCTTTCATTCTCTCTTTTATTTCACTTTTTACCTCTCTCTTTCTCTGTGTCTCTTTGATTTCTCTCTTTCTCTCTCTCTTTCTCTCTCTTTCTCTCTTTAATTTCTCTCTTTCTCTCCCTGGACTCCCCCCCTTTTCTCTTCATTTCCACTTCTTTCATTTACTGTTTTTCCCTAAAAGTTAGCATCATTACAAACAATTCGTATTGTGGCTAAACAGTAAAATAAAATACGTGATTAAATAAATAATCAAACGAGAAGAAAGAGAAAAACAGAATAAACGGGCGACGTCGTAAGCGAAAGATGTCATGCGAGCGACATTCCCGCTATGATTTATGAAGATGTCGACGACGTGGTAAAACTTTAATGAAAAGGTTGCCCTTTCCTTTTCTCCTGCTATGTACAGACACCAAGAAGAATCCCTCTCTGATTTTAGCATTATAAGCAGAGAAGAAAATAAACAAACTCTATATTATTGTTGTTAATTAACACAATAAAAATCCTAAAGTCTTGGCTTTTCTTTATATTTATTTATAAATAACAAGAACCCAAGTTTGCCCAGCTGAGTAAACTTGGGTCCTTGTACCGGAAAAATATCCAGTAAATAAAACGTTGTTTAGTAAATCATTAGTTTTTTGCTTTTTTTTTTTTGCATTTTTATGCACTAAACATGGATATAAATATAACTAAAACATCCGCTGGGACATAAGCTTCATTTCGGTACCTAACTTGCCTGTGTAGGTTGCCTGTACGCTGAGATAAACCGCGTCATACACACACACAGATCGTAGGAAAATTTATAATAAGATTTGTATGTACAAACATTGCAACAAAAGAATACGATAATACATACACTATAGAAATTGTAACCCATTTATATTAATATATTAAAATACGGTGTTTTTACAAAAAAAAATTGAAAACTAGAGATAAAACACCAATGTAGAAAAAGTTGCTATGGTAACCAACAGCCAATCAGAATAAATTGTCTCTCACGTTCCTTACATATTCTAATAATTTTTATACGCCAGTAATTGCATTACAACATTTGTTTTTATGAAGAAATTTTTAAAAACTTTTTTTTTCAAAATCTAGCTAAAAAGATGACCTATGAACTATAAAAATTGTTTGAAATTTGGTCGCAAAATGAGTGAGCGGCGAAGCTTTAAAGCAGTTCTAAATGAGTAAAACTAACACTTAACCATATATTCAAACACGGTAGTGTTTGAATGATAGATACACACATAGGATTACACACACACACACATGCAAATACACACACAAACATACACATATATATACACATACCTATACATACACACATATATACATTTACACATACATACACACATATAAACCTATAAACATGCATATATAAACATATATACATATACATAAACATACACATGTTCACATACATATGCATGCAAATATACATACATACATATATATATATATATATATATATATATATATATATATATATATGTATATTTATACACGCATATATACAATACTCCACATTGTAACCTGAAAAAAACGTATCCTAGTGCTACCGTATTCTGGGGTTCTACTGTACAAATGCATATATATGTACAGGCATGTATATTTGTGTATACTGTATACTTATGTGTATGTGTGTATATGTATCAATGCTTATATATACATATATATATATATATATATATATATATATGCATATGTATCAGTGCTTATATATATGTGTGTATATGTATCAGTGCTTATATATATATATAAGCACTAATATTTATAGGTTTATATGTGTGTATGTATGTATGTGTATGTGTGTATATATATTTGGACAATGTTTAAACATTGTTAATTCATTGCCCGGACAGTAACAGCCGTATAGCGCAATGGTTAGAAGCTAATGAGCTGTGAAACAGCGAAATAATACAACATGTGGATGACTATATATATATATATATATATATATATATATATATACAAATTTATATACATAGTTATATATACATAGTAGAACCCAAGATACAGCATTTAAAATTAATAACAAAATTAAGTACAACAGAAAAAAACACATGCATATAATCAAATAACATAATAAATCACACCGTAAAGCGGAGCAAATACCGTAACTAGGGGCCTAAAAAACGTACTCCACATTGTAACCTGAAAAAAAAACGTATCTTGGGGCTACCGTATCCCGGGGTCCTACTGTACATTATATATATATATATATTTACTTTAGAAGCAGTCAAATAGCTTAGGGGTTATGCACACACGCACACACACACACACACACACACACACACTACTCGTAATGTGAAAATAATAATCGCTGATAGTTTGTACAGTATCTTTGTCTGCAATGTCGTGCAACAGGTTTCAGATGCCTTTCACTAAAGAAGTTTCGAAACACGCATGATGCAAGGTATCCTACTCTGTAGAGCAACAGGTTTTTTATCAAAGAATACATCATCACTTTGCTGAAATAATGACTACTCCTCCCTCATCCCCAGTTGGCTTTACTGCACAGTTGGTCATCGACCGTGCGTTTTACATACATACATACACACATACAATAACAAAAATAGGTTTAAAAATTAAAAATTGAATGATTGCACTATTTCGATTCTAAATATCGCCATGATGGGACGTGGGATCGAAACACAGTCGCATTTGTGCAACCATTCAATTTACAGCTTTCCTGAAATTTATCATATTATATAGCTCTACATACATAAATTTACTGCTTTGACAACTTTTTCGTGCAATGTAACAATCCAGCTTCTACAAGTGCGCTTTGTCGGATTCGAAAATCTGCACGAAATTTCGGGTACGGGTATAGATCACCTTTGCTCCGCCAGTCATGGCAAGCAAAGCAAAACCCGGTATTATAATAAAGGGTTCCGTTTGAAAGTCCGTACAGATTTCCGAGTTCAACATAAAACTTGCCGACTTCGACAAGACGCACCTGAAGAAAGTTGAAGTTTACATCTACCGAAACGTTGCGCGAATAACACATATTAGTCCGAGGAATCCTAATAATACGAATAAAATTCCGATTTCTTAATTTTTGAGATGAGAATTGGTTATTCGTATTATTTGGTATCCTCGGACTACTGTTCTTATCTGACTGTCATTTTCACAACGTTTCGGTCGATATAACCTCCGACATTCTTCAGGTGTATCTTGTTGAACTTGGGAATGTTTCTGTCGAACTCGAGAATTTGGACGTAATTTCCAACGGAACCTTTTATTTACTTCACGGGGGTAACGTGCTATTGTTCCGTCAGCCACGACTGGATAGATGTCGCAAGTAATTAGCAATTGTATTTTTCGGTCGCCCGTACTGAGAATTGAACCATTCAACCTTCAGGAGACGGTCACCTTTACCACTGATTTTTACAAAGACCCGTGACGCAGTGGTCAAAGTACTTCCTCCTTCATACAGCGCTTGATACACACAAATGATCACCCATCTGCTACTGGCCAGGCTCAATAGTCAGAGTAGACTTGGGAGTAATACCAGCGCATACCAGCGGCATTCATCTTAGATGGGTGGAACTGGCTATCTCCTAAGGAGGAAGTGTCAAGGGAATATGAAATTTAAATGTCCACAGTCGCATATATATTCCAATTAGGGGAGATAATGGCATTAGTTTTTGCAGAAAGGTGTCGATATCCTTCTACATAAAGCGCCTGATACTCTCAGATGATCACCCATCTTGTACTAGCCAGGCTCAACGTCGCTTAACTTGGGTGATCTAACAAGAACCGGTGTGTCAACGAGATGATGATCGCTAACGGGTGAATATTGCACACTCCAAAGCTCCCAAGTTTTGAGACTCCTCGCTGGATATTGCTTAGGGATACACGGTTGGGGGATAGAGTTTGCGTAGTTGATAGGATGGGAAAGTAGGGTAGGATCAGAAGATGGATTTTACGGTGGTTTGTTAGAGTTAGGGTTAGGGTTAGAGTTGTGCCATAATGTCCGAGGTAGTTTGGTGTCATATCGGGATTCGATCTCCGGACATTAATTCATTTTTAAAAAACGTAAACAATTGTTGACATCTTAAAGGTTCTAACAGTTTCTT
>NC_136503.1:31823252-31845752 GCF_053919585.1 Euprymna scolopes
TAATGTGAAATAAACATTTATTTGAATAAAACAATTAGATTATGAATATTCTTATTTATTATATTTGAAATCAATATTGAAATGAAGCAAACAAGAAATCGTGGAACGTATTTTGGGGCTCGTCAAATTGACTAACATAATATATTTCCTATGACGTGTCATGACATAGACAACCAGCAATGGCTCGAGTAAGTTAATATCAATAACCTATCTTGGTATGCGACATGGCTTAACGTAATATTGCTGGTTATTGTATTATTGGTCAGTTTGTAAGCTTTGAAGGTAAAAAAGTGGGATTATATTAAATATTTATTTACAAATCTAATATATAAATGGCTATAAGTCTGTCTGTCTGTATGTCTCCATATTTTCAAATTATCACCGCCGAAACTAAAAGTCGCAGAGCCGCGCTAGTGGCCTCAAATGATTGGATTTTTTTTACGGACCGTCCTTTTATGGGTCTTTAGCCAGTTAAAATAGTTTTTAGGGGTCAAAAATAGGTCAAAATTGAAAAAATCGTTCTACATTTTGTACATTCATCTTATTTCATTCTTAATCTTGAATTTTTAATCAGTTCGTATGTGTCCTGTTGATGCAGTGGTGACGTCATCAGCTTAGAATGCTTTTGATTCTAGCTGATGACACTCAAATACATTTTTTTTACTTCTGAAATCACGACTCTATAATAATATATACGAAATATGGACAAATTAAAATATCATATTTAAGCATATTTTACGACCGTGCAAAGCCCCCACCCCGTATACCTAATTTTATTTACAAAACATTTTATAATAAACAAACGAAACAAACAAATTTAAAAAAACACACATTGCAAGAGTCCATATTGACTCCTCCCCGCCCACGAGGGAAGGTTTACAAAAAAGTTGTTTTTTTCTTTTTTATAATGTAGGAGAATCTACCTCCCTCCAAAATGATATTCTGGAGAGAGACGAATATCAAAATTGCTTCAGTCTACAGATAGAACGATAAAATTGTTGGCATCATAAATCATAGCATATCATCTTATTTGAGTTATATAAAAAGAGTTAACAAAAGTGATGCTTTTTGTCGTGCTAGGGCTGATAATATTTCACTAACGACGTCGCCCGTTAATTCTGTTTCTCTCTTTTTGTCCTTTCTTACTGATTATTTACTTAATTACGTCTTCTATTTGATTTTTTTTATTTAGTCAATTTAAGAAATTGGTAATAATTTTTTTATGGATTGTTGACAATGCGTATGATATTGAACACAAGAAAGAAAATTTTATATTAAAGCAAAGCCTGGAAAAAACATGTATTACGAAAAAAAAAAATAAGGTAAATATAACTTAAAATATTGCAGCATTAAAAATTTATGTATAATGTTAAATTGAATTTTATAAAAAAAATTCTTAATGCCACAATATTTTAAGTTATAAATTAATTATACTTTTTAATAGAATATCTTGTCTTTTCTAGTTAACTAGTCATTTTACTTTGCTAAGCTTAATCTTAACCGTATTACTTTTCATGCTCGCATTTTTCTATGTAATATATATATATATATATATATATATATACACGTATGTATATATATATATGTATGTATATATATGTATGTATGTATATATATATATATATATATATATATATATATATATATATATATATATATATATATATATGTAAAGAGAAAAAGAAAAAAAAGATGAAAAAAAAAAACTCCAGCCGTTTGAAACGCTGTTCTATTCATTTGGATGTTTCGTCTGATTCTATGTAGATTTAATTTGTTTTGGATTTTCTTTTTTGTCAAACTCATTGAATTGCACTCATCACCTTCGTCCTGATCATTGAGGATATATGACTTTTGGAACGCTCCTTCATGTGTATTTTACATGTATGTGCATGTATACGTGTGTGTATTCATATGTAAGTACATGCTTATAATGTGTGCCTCTATGTGTGCATGTTTGTATGTGTGTGTACATATATATGTATATTTGCCCGCATTCTGTGTGTATGCATGTATGTGCGCATGCATGTGTTTATTTCCATGTGTATGTGGGGTGGAGAGGGCTCCTGAAGCCGTGGTGAAGGCAACCTCTCTAGGAGAAGCAAATCTCTGATTTAAAAAAAACATAAAGCGGGAGACCAGTACCCGCATTAAGATGGTCTGCATTTTAACTTGTTGATGGCTATCTTGCTCTTGCTTGTTGCTTGATCTCAACATTTTGAACGGAAAGATAGATTTAGCTGTCGTACAAAGCTAAATCTCTGTAACATCATCTTTGTATAGATACTCCCTCAGGCATTTGTCTATAAAATATAGTCCTATAGCAATGGAAAAGTTGTGACGCGTGTAGGCTTGAAATGTTGGAAGCACGTAAAAATTGATCTGCTATCATTATATGTATCCGTGTGTGTATGTACGTATATGTGTACGTATGTTTATATATGTACATGTGTATGTATATGTATATATATCTATGTGTATATGTATGTATATATTATATGTTTGTGTGTGTTTGTATGTATATATGTATATATATGTTTGTCTGTGTATGTATGTATATGTATGTGTATCTATGCATATGTGTATGTTTGTGTATAAATGCATAGATATGTATGTATATGTATATGTAGTTAAATGTATGTGTATATGTGCATATATGTGTACGTATTTGTATGTGTATATGTATGTATATGTGTGTTTGTATTTGTATATGTGTGTATGTATGCGTATGTATTTGTGTATGTATACATGTGTGTATGTATATGTATTATGTATGTATATATGTATATATGTCTATATGTATGTATGTTTATCGATATATATGTGTGTGTGTATGCGTGTGCGTATATATATGTATGTATAGCAATGACCGTCTTCAGTGTCATGTCTGCTTGAGCGTGTGAATTCGCCGGTACCACAAAAAAAGTCATGTTAGGGCTCATGGACTTTTAGTGTCTAAGGGAGTGGCACTCGTCTGACAAGACGTTGCAATCATCATATGTATGTATGTATGTATATATGTGTGTGCATATATATGTGCATATACATGTATGTATATATATGTGTGTGTGCATATATACATATGTGCATGTACATATGTGCGTGCAAGCAACGACATAAAAACATTTTTCAAGTAGAATAACTATGAATTTTCAGACAGTAAATAGTCTAGAACACTTCACCCGAAATGTCCTACAAGATGTATATATATTTAATACACCCATTTTACTTTATTCTCATGCCCAATGAAATTCTAAAACTGAGATGGTCTTATATCCATGTACCAATAGAACGATAATCTATAAACATTACTTGCCACTAATACGAAACTAAAACTAACCGTAACATCTTTACAAGGTTGTTACGGCAATAATATAAATATAAATACCAAATTAAAAAAAAATTCTTTTTACAAAAAATCAATCATTGGGAAATAAATGAATTTAGGAACCCAACAAATGGGATATATTTTTAATAAATTGTTCATTTTTTAAATGGCTTAGGGCTCCCCGTAGAAACTTCACATAACTCTGTTCTTAAATAAGGATACGAAAATTAGGCAATACATTAATATTTAAATGGGCTTTTCCATAACCACGACCAAGGTAAATGTTTCTCACATGCCTTTCCCATTAGGGCCCCCCTCTTTTTTCTTTCTATTCAAAAAATGCTACATTGCCAAAAGTGTGTTTATTCATAAAGTTTGAAGAAATGCTGGTTTCTGAAAATTTTCAAACGATATAATGCTTGAAATTGTCGAACTGGACATTGAAACAATTGTAACATAAAATGAAATACACTTTTTGTTGCCATCAACACCTTGTCTTGAAGTCTTGATTTTGCACACACAGTATATTAATGCTCAATTGCGAAATGTGATAATTTTGTAGCTTAATCCTTAAGTCAACCATTTTTGGCTTAAAAACTATTGGTATATGAAAATTTACTGCATTACACGAACTCAGTATATTACATATAAGTCTATATATATAAGTCTATATATATAAGTCTATATATATATATATATATATATATATATATATATATATATATATATATATATATATAAATAAGGGAGTAGTCACCAATATTTAAATATACATCTTTCTTTCGTTGGAATTTCTTAACCCATTATATATATATATATATATATATATATATATATATATATATATATATATATATATATATATATACTAGCTGGCCGCCCGGCATTGCCCGATCGTACAATATGTTTAAAAATGATATTTAAATTTATACAGATTGCCTATGTATTATCATAGAATCAATCCTCTATTGATTATTATATATTACGAGAATAATTTGCCCGGTGGACTAATTCACAAACATTTTTTTAAATAACAAAAATAATAATGACAATGCCATTCATCAAATTCCGTCTGTGTTTGTTTACAATATCATGTCAGCTGATATTTGGGCTTGACGATCTTAAAAATAATCTTTCTTCTCTTATAGTAAAAGAAGAAGAATTTTTACAGGGGAATATTTGATGTTACACCGGCCAATATTTCACCGATTTAACGTAAAAATATTCCCATGTAAAAATATTTTTTTATCTATAAGAAAAGAAAGACTATTTCTATGATTGGATTATTTTAATTTTCTGATACTTATCGAATTAATTTCTGTACAAAACATATCTAAGAACACTATCAGACATATAAATTATCTTTGCGTGAAATTTTCAAAAGATAGGCTCAGCCGTTTCGGAACTTATAAGAAAGGAACTCACCAACACAAAGTGAAATTTAAATAATAATATTTATATATATATATATATATATATATATGTGTGTGTGTGTGTGTGTGCGCGTGTGTGTGTGTGTAAGTGACCTTGTCAGTGTGTAACTCCTTTCTGAATATTTGGTCTACTGAGTTGAAATTTGATATATAACGTATTTTAACCTATAGTACACTTTCGATTTGGTTCTTAGCATAACAAAATTGCTGCTAAGTCAAAATTTAAAAATAATTGCCATACATATATTTTCATAATTTATTATATATATATATATATATATATATATATATATATATATATATATATATATATATATATATACAGTTGTGCGCAAAAGTATTCAACCCCTACTAAAATTGTCTTATTTCTTTGAATGGATACTTCAATAATCTTTAAAACCTTCTTAAACGACTAAGTTCGAATAAACTATATAGTTTTCAACAAAAAATAATAAAAAGTAATTCGTGCTTGATAATATAAATAAATTTATTTACAAAAATAAAAATATGGATGTTGCAAAAGTATTCGACCCCTTTTCATTAATACTTGGTTGAAGCTCCTTTGACCTTGATTACTGAAAGTAAACGTTTCCTATAACATCTAATGAGACTTCTACATCTGCCCACTGGAATTTTAAGCAACTCTTCTTGACAGTACTGTTTTAATTCAATCAAATTAGATGGGTTTTTTTTATGTACCGCAATTTTTAAATCATGCCATAAGTGCTCAATCGGATTTAGGTCTGGAGACTGGGAAGGCCATTCTAGAACTTTCACCTTATTATTCTTTGACCATGCCTTAGTGTTCTTTGAAGTGTGTTTAGGATCGTTGTCCTGTTGAAAGGTATACCTCCTTCCATGCCCCAACTGGTTCGCAGACGGAACAAGATTTTTTTTCAGTATGGACTGATATTTTACTGAATCCATTCTTCCATCGATTATGGTTAATCTTCCAGTTCCATTTATACTGAAAAAGCCCCACACCATGATTGATCCACCTCCATGCTTAACGGTTGGAACGGTATTCTTCACATTATAAGCAGTATTTTCTTTTCGCCAAACATAGCGTTGCTGGTTGCGTCCAAATAGTTCCACTTTCGTTTCGTCTGACCAAATTATATTATTCCAGTAATCAATAGGCATTTCTAGGAACTTTTTTGCAAAATTTAATCGAGCCTTTTGATGAGCTTTGGAAAGTAAGGGCTTCCTTCTGGCAATACGTCCATGCAATCCGGCATGATTTAATGCCCTACGAATAGTTGACAAGTGTAGATCCGAGCCAGCATTCTTCAAATCGTTCTGCACGTTCTTTAGGTTAGATTTAGAGTCTATTGAAACTTGTCTATAATTTTCCTAGCCCCACGTGTCGTAATTTTTATTGGGCGACCTGATCTTGGAAGACTTGATACAATCCCTTTTACTTTCCATTTTTTGATAATGGACATAATAGTCGACCGTGGTATAGAAAAACCTTTGGAAATTTTTTTATAACCTTCCCCAGACTGGTAGGCATCGATTACTTTCTGTTTAATGTCTTCAGAGTACTCTTTGTTTTTTGTCATAGTTGAAGATTTGTTGACGTTGAAAAAGAATTTTTTTTTACTTGAAACAATTATTCAATCATTCAATATGGCATTTAAGTTCAATTTGAACTGATTTTAGATTCAGTAGAGTCATAAATATTATTTATAGGAAATAAATACAAGGTCAGACTAAAATAATAAACTTAATGACGCTTTTATTTAAACTTTAAATTAAAGGGGTCGAATATTTTTGCAACATCCATATTTATATTTTTTGTAAATAAATTGATATATATTATTAATCTCGAATTACTTTTCCTCATTAATTGTTGAAAAATATACAATTTATTCATAATTAGCCGTTAAAAGGCGTTATGAAGATTTTTGAAGTATAGATTCAACGAAACAAGAAAATTTAGACAGGGGTCGAATATTTTTGCGCACAACTGTATATATATATAGTGAATAAATGACAAAAAACTATATTCCAAAATTCATGATGTTAACCATCTTATAATTTATTCCTTTAATTCAGTTTACATTTACAATTCTTGATAGTATCTGTTTCGTAGCACAAAATCAATCACTTAATTCTTATATCAATCAGTGAATCTATTATGCCCTTAAGTCATCAAAAGAAATCGCAACAATCAATCAAGGGCATAATAGATTTACTGACTGATACAAGAATTACGTGATTGATTTTGTGTTATGAAACAGATACTGTCAAGAATTGTAAATGTAAACTGAATTAAAGGAATAAATTAAAGATGTCAACATCTTGAATTTTGGAATATAGTTTTTTGTCATTTATTCTCTATATTGCTCTGTAATTACATTGAGTTTCTTAAATAAGGATTGGTATATATTATAAGGAAATATATTTGTACATATATATATATATATATATATATATAATAGATTATGAAAATATATTTATAGCAATTAAGCCATACACAGGCGTCCATGTTTCATTTAAATAGAGAATCGTCAGACTAAGTGCACAATTTTATTGTTCATTTATCTATCCACATGACATTTACCATAACTACTTAACCAATCAGATTCGTTCTTATTTCTTTCCTACGCGTTAATCGTTTTAATGGGCAATGACTGAGCTTCTTAAAAAAGGCTTTACATACTTTTACTAAGAATCTCTTTACTTTTATTTGTTTTTGTGCGCGCATTCCTTTCGTCAGTGTGTTAAGAGTTGATCTTATTTGAGCATATGCATGATCGGAATAATTTCTTTTCTATTCATTTCTTATTACGACTTCATGTGTTTATTAAGTTTAGTTAATTATATTATTTATTTAGTTGCCACGTATGCTGTAAGTTTTTTTTCTCTATTCGCAGTTGATTATCATTTCGCTTCTACAATTTAGTAAGTTTTTTTTAGATCTATAAAATTTCAAACTTCTCGTTTAAATATAATTTACATAGATCGTCTAAACATTTTCATGTACTAGCCTATCGTAATATTTTCTACTCAATTATTGGCCAGCGTCGTATTTTAATTTTCCAGTAATGGTTCACTAGCGATATATATAAATATATATATATATATATATATATATATATATATATATATATATATATATATATAATAAGCGCAAAAGTTGACTTATGTTTCTTATATATATAGACACCATGAGTTCTAAGCTTAACATAACAGAAAATATTATAGTATTACCAAATATATTTACTAGTTATGGGACCATTCCAATATTTTTTCAATTTCGATACAATTACCGATTTCTTACTAAATTCCAGATTCCGTTACAATTACCGATTCCGATATCGATTCTTTATAAATCTATAAATATTTAACTATAAACTTGCTATTTCCCCAATTATCGCAAAAACATAGTTTAAATGTGCATATATTGTCTCAGGCATAAAAATATACTTAAGGGATCTATGGATTTATCTTTACTAGTAGTTTGAAATAAATATTTATAATTTTATTATTACTACCAGCAGTATATTGTTTTAAACAAAATCAAATAAAAAAGATAATTAAAGAAATCATTTTTTTTTACATCGGGATGTAGATAAAAGAATTTCCGATTTCGATACTGATTCCGATACCAAAAAAGTTTTGATTTTTCCGATTCGCGATTCCGATTCCGATTAATCGTCCCAACAGTAGTAATAGTAAATATTACAAATGTAATAACAAATCTTTAAATAGCAAGGGGAAAAAAACGGAACAGAAACAGACTTACACAATTCAAATATAATTGAGAAAAATCTTTTATGAATCTGATAAAATCGAGATGTACTATTTAACATGTTCGAAGAGATGGCAATCTACAACTAAAATAGCTCTCGGACAAAAATTAGTATCAGCTCAAAATTCCCCGAATGTCTCAAAACGATACTGAGATAGTCATCTGTAACATTTCAAAAGACTGGTTTAGACTATTGCCTGTAGGATGCAGCAGTTTAAACAGTGTCATAAGGGGAGATAATGTTTTTTAGTTTCAGCCAATGGAAGACGCTAATATACAGTTATGGTGAATTTAAGTACAGCTTCATGATGATTTTAAAGGATCAATGTTGAGTTAATTCGTCCAAGGTAAAAAGTAATATCACGAACTCCAAATACCTAGAAATTTGTTTATCAAGAAACGAAATTTTTCTAAACGAAAATATTATATTAATACATAGAGGTTATAAATAAGAATTTGTTAGGAGCATATGGGAGGGTAATCTTGATTGGAATAAAGGAGAGCAATATCAGCTAAGATATTGAAATATAACTGTCTGTCTCTCTTTTTTTTCTTTCCTGCCCATACACTTTTTTTCTCTCTCTCCATATATATATATATATATATATATATATATATATATATATATATATATATATATATATATATATATATATATATATATATAACGGGAATTCGAACAGCAGTCTAAAGAGCAGAGTGTATTTTAATGTAATATTAAAATCACTAATGTAATTAAAAATTCCTCCTTATGAAACCGATTTTTAATTTTAATTATAAATTACTAATCGTCTTACTAAATGTATATATATATATGTGTGTGTGTGTGTGTGTGTGTGTGTGTGTGTGTGTGTGTGTGTGTAAAGCAAAGATGATAATGACATTTATATAGATTACACACACACGACGACGACGACGACGATGACGACTGTGACGATTCTTGGGGAGTTCATATTATTACTACGGAGCGGGGACATTTATGCAACAGTTCTTGTTAACACAGAGAAAGGGGCAGATATTATTGATGATGATAGGGGGACACATTACATGAAATGGGGTTATACAAAGTTCATTTAAGATGATGATAGACAAAACACATTTACTTTTTAGTTCCAAAATATAGATGGTGATTTCTTTAATCATCAACCGGCCGATTGATTGATGATGTCAAGGATTCAAACTTGTATAGCTACATAGTCTACTCTTCTACCTTTCGCCTCTAAGGGCATTAGATCCAAGTCTGACCCTCTCTCTCTCTCTCTCTCTCTCTCTCTCTGATTGTGTGTGACTTTCTCCCTCTCTAATTCGAACCCCATCTCAATATATTGAGAATCTCTTTTGTTTTTTATTCCACGTGAATAATTTTACATATGCCTGTCCAAACACACTTTTAGCAAACAAAGAATTCCAAACTTTAATTATTCAATATCTGACGTATTTTAATCATTATTTATAAAATCTGATTGTCCATTCTCTTAACTGACATATTAAATATCCAGTTATTTTTTTTAAAATAGACAATCGCTCTATCTCTGACATAAATAATGTTTACTTATTTCTAAAAAACAATTAACAATCGACTGCATTATCTTTTAACACTTGCCTTCAGGGTTCGACTCTAGCCTTTTCCTAATATCATTTTCACTTATCTAGTCTGCCTTCTTACACACACACACACGCACACATATATATATGTATGTATATATATATATACATATATATATATATATATATATATATATATATATATATATATATATATATATATAACTTAACAGTCAGGTTTTATCACGACTCAAATCACTTGCTTACCTAGCCAGACTGAGGAGCAGTACTTCAACGAAATAATCAAATTGAAAGTACACGAATATATACAGGGTGGGCCAAAATAAGGGTCCTATTTTAAAAAATTCTTAAATTCATGTAAGTTTTAAGAAGTGTTTCTCGGAAGGGTCAGTCTACACACACATAAAGTTTGGTGAGTTTAACTTTTATTTTGTGGAAGTTATTCAAATTTAAAGATAGAACCCCTATTTTGGCCCACCCTGTATATATATATATATATATATATATATATATATATATATATATATATATATATACTAGCAGGCCACTCAATATTGCCCGATTGTAAGATACGCTTAAATATGATCTAATTCATGCAGATTATGTATTTATTATTATACGAATAGTTTTCATTCTATTAAATCCAATATGTAGT
This sequence comes from Euprymna scolopes, assembly GCF_053919585.1. Taxonomy (NCBI): domain Eukaryota; kingdom Metazoa; phylum Mollusca; class Cephalopoda; order Sepiida; family Sepiolidae; genus Euprymna; species Euprymna scolopes. Next base: position 31,833,989 of record NC_136503.1, read on the forward strand.
AGTGAGATAAAAAAAAACTTCTATATATATATATATATATATATATATAAATGTGTATTCCTGCCTGTTTGTTTATTTGTTTGTTTGTTCACAATTTGATTAATATATACAAAAGATTCCTTACTTCCTGATTTATTTCTATATATATCATTCTTGCAAACTAGATACAATAAAGAGTTCATCTCATTTGCGTATTACATTAAGAAAAATCGATTTTATTAAATAGCCGTATCTTGGTTAATGCTTCTAGCGAGAGAATTGTTGTAAGTGTTCTATTTAAAATCATTATTTAATAAATTTTAAACAATAATTATATTGATAATATATTTCATTACATTTATTTGGAATTATTTTTCCAACATCGATTTTTTTTTTCAAATCTTTGTTTTAGAGTTATTTGCCCCTTCGGAACATAAAGAAAAAATAAAAACTATCACCAAATAAAATAATTTGGTAATCTCAACAAATTTCTAGCTTGAAAAAATAATTCCGAGTAAATGGAAAAATATTTGGTTTTTATTGTTTTTTTTTATATTAAAAAAACACTTACGAAAAACTGAAGAAAAGATTTCATGCGTTCGTTTTTATTATTTTATAAACGGCTATACAAAAATCGGAAAACTTTTTTACGATGTGACCCACCTAAAAAAAAATAAAAATCTACTTTTTTTGGCCTAATACTTTTAAATAGTCTTTATAAATAATATGAAATAAATTTTGAAAAGAAAGAAAATTAACATTTTAAAGTGGGGATCACTTTTTCATATTAATTTAACGTAAAATGAGCACCCCCATTTTGGCCACCAAGCGTTCAACGAGACATGTCACCTCTAGCATGTTTTCAAGTTTGGCGATCGAGGTGGGGGTCAAAACATGACAAATACGATTTATTTTTTGTGTTTTTTTTTGTGGAGGTGGAATTACATTTAAAACATAAAATAACGATAAATTTAATTAATTTTTTATGAGACCACTCCTAACAATTCAATAAACAAAGCGAACCTCAAATATGACAAATTACATTGAGGGGGGGGTCATTACAATGACGAAAAATTTCATTTAATTGTTTTTGGAATTAATTTTTGGTAGATCTTCATTTTTTTTAGAGGTTCTGCCTACTTGACTAATTTTTTTTTTTAATATCGCACGGGCATTCGCTATTTTCTTTATTATTGAAACAAAAGTTGTAATGATTTATTTTTAGGGGGTTCTATCCAGTGCTCAATATCCGGAGAAAAGTTTCTTCTCTTTGTATCCCTTCTGCCGAAATATCCGGTGCAGAGGGCATCACATACTTCTTTTTATGGGCGATTACATTTACATGTTTTTATCCGTTCTTTTATTTTTGGATTGTTGTGGGGGTATCCACGTTGATCATGATGAAAATGATTAGTATAGCAGGTGTGTTTCAAACAGAACTTCATGCCAACCCAGGCAACGCCGGGTACCCATGCTAGTACATATATATATATATATATATATATATATATATATATATATATATATATGTGTGTGTGTGTGTGTGTGTGTGTGTGTGTGTGTGTGTGTGTGTGTGTGTATATATATATATATTACTTTTAATTACTATTTACTATATTATGCTTTTCCTTGACTCTCATTTCTTATTAATTCTTATCCTCGAGTGGCATCCGGACCTTGATAAGTGATGACTCCTATGTAAAAAAATCATATCTAAATGTGTTTAAGTCAGTTTTTTAAAATATATATTTCTGCATTTTGTATAATTCTGTCCCTTTTCCTCTTCTCATGAGAAACATTTAGCTCCGAAATGCCATGGCCTAATTAGGCTTTTTTCTTAATTTTCCTTGAACTTTTCCTTATTCTTCTAATGATATAATAAAGTTATATATAAATTTTATTTCTCATCTTTTATTTAATATATATATATATATATATATATATATATAAATTAACCTATCACCCCCTTTGGTAAAATATGGAATCGTCCTATCTTTGAAAACAAGATTTAAACATCAAGCAGGCATAAAGTCTGGTTATTATACAAACATTATTCGTTACGTATGTGCATACATGTTTCGGTGGAGTTTATATAAACCATCTAGTTGGGGTACACAATATGCTACAAACTGGATAAACGTGAGTGCACTTTTAATACTTACTAATAAAAACATCCCCCAAAAAATTAACTAAAATAATCTATGTGTACAACATGGTTGTAAATGAAGCGTTAATATATACCTATAAAAAGCATTTCGTAAAACAGCGTTATATAAGAGACACAATCACATAATTGATAAAGATAAACTCCTAAATAAGAAACAAGAAACACCAATAAATTGTTGGCACTACAAATGATATCTTCTTAATCACTTAATAATTTTATTACTACACCATTTTTTCAGAAAATCATTCCATATGAATATACCCATTACTTAAAGCATTTTCTCTACGCACTTCAAATATTTATTTCCCTCAATTTATTCACTGAAATTTTGGCACTTGGCATATACCAAGTCTCCCTCAAACTTTTAATGATGTTAACTCTTAAAAGAAATAATCAACAAAATTAAGATTATCTGTATGTGATATACTGTCCTTGCCTCATCTTTTATACTATAGAAATGCTATGACCTTTAGTACGGCTTAACCCAAACAAATAAAACAGAATTAATAAACTTTAATTTCAACTTTTGTTCTAATTGAAATCAATAGCTTTCTCTGCAATATTAAAGCACTTTTCGCCATAGCTTTTAAATCGTCAACCACCAAGTACATGATAAATTTAAATAGTGAATAATATGCACCGTCATATAACATAAACTTGAAAACTGACTCTGAAATATTTTTATTTGAATCAACTCCAAATTAATAAAAACATATACATGTGCACGTATATCTGCATATGTATGTATACATATACATATATATGTATACATGGATACCTTTAGATCAATTATCTAGATTTGTTTCATCTCTTGACTTATGTTATCTTTTTGCCTTTTAGCTGTTTAATCTTCTCTTCGATTTTTTAAATTCATTTTTTTTTACATTTTGATTTTTGAATTTTTCTTTAAACAATTCCTTTCCACTATTGTTAACATTATAAATCTATATAATTATTATTAAAAATAATCATGATCAATTATCAGAAATGGTCACCAAGATGTTTATCCCCATTGCTTTCTAGTTTTAATTATCATTATCACAATTAGAGTAGATGATTATATCTAAGGATGGAGATAAATTAATTATATACATTTTGAGATTTTATTATTATTATTATTATTATTATTATTATTATTATTATTATTATTATTATTATTATACAACTTTCTAAGCTTCGCGAAGTAAATAAGTAAAAAAGCTATGAGAAATGAGAGTGAGGGCGGGGGGTGAACAGAGATAATGACGAATAAGAAGGAGAAAGACATACCTTAGAATCACCACCAATAAATTATTTATGGTTTTACCCTTTTCATTCTTCCTCTTTCCCTTCTTTTCATTCTTCCTTTTTCTCTTTTTTTTCTTCTTTGTCTCTTTTGTTTCGGACATGTCTCTGAATCTCATTGTGAAGAGTAAATTGATTCAAATTTTCTATGATCTTTTAAGAAGATTAATTTTAATAATGAACCACATGCTTGGAATAATTTTTGAATTTCCTTGTGAAAAGTGGGTTAATTCGAAATTTATGATCGTTTGAGAAGATTACTTGTAATAATAAATGAATAATTTTGGGAAGAAGTAACTAACGTGAAATGTTTCTGAATTAAAAATTTTTAATGGTCCTTTGGGAGAAAAATTGATGTTAAAAATGAACCAAATACTTGAAATAATTTTTAAATTTTGGAATGGAATTTTAATGATCTTTTGTAAAGAAAGTTGTCTTGAAAAAAAAGCATTTACTGTTTAAATGTACCCTGAAATTTGTAGCGTCCTCAGACTTTTACAGAAACGTTTCTGTAAAAGTCTGAGGACGCTACAACGGCCTAAAACACGGCCGTGTAGCCGAAACAATAATGTAACTTAACAGAAAGATACGGTAATAAAAAATAAAACGCATATATATATATATATATATATATATATACATATATATACATATATATATATATATATATATATATATATATATATATATATGCTCTTCAGGTTAGCTTAGGTATTTGGACAATGTCAAAACATTGTTAATTAACTGCCTGCATAAATAGCGCAACGGTTAGAAACTTCGACTGTCATATGGGATGTCGGGTTTCGATCCTGTCTTGAAGTCGTTTCTAGCCACACTGATGAGCTGCGAAACACTACTATATGTGGATAACTATATATATTTATATATATATATATATATATATATATATATATATATATATAGATCTTGTATGTTCGAAACGGACCCTGTGTTGATGATTATACATATATATATAGTCATTCACATACAGTGACTATATATATATACATATATATATATATAGGCATCTATATATATATATATATATATATATATATATATATATAGTCATTCACATACAGTACTATTTCGCTGTTTTACAAAAGCCAAGATTGAAACTTGACCGCCTTTACGACAGTCAAGGCTCCTAACCATTACGCTAATCGGCTGCTGCTGAGCGAGTCGAGAATTAACGATTTTTTGACATCGTCCGAAATACCTAACCTCGATTTGTTTACACAAAGAGCATCGCTTTATATGCTAATGGTAATTCGTGTATCACTTCTCAATATGGACAACTCAAGATGAGGAGCATTATAGTCATCGTCATACAGTACTGTATTATATATATTTCTTGTTGTCTTGCATGTTCGAAACGGGCCGTAAAATCTTCGAATTTTAACATTTGGATTGAGTCGTTAGAATTAAATATAATATCTTATATATATATATATATATATATATATATATATATATATATATATATATATATATATGAATACATTTAAATATATAAAACATGTTCAAATATATTTATAAAATTAACTTGAAACAAATATCCTTACAGAACTTTATAAAGATTTACCATATTAATATTTAGTTTGTCTTTGGTAACTATAGTCGCGTTTTAAATATTACAGCTTCACACATTAAAATAAAATAATTCTGTAATTAAGTAATTTTTCTTTTTTTGGCTATGATGAAGTGTTATTCCCGCATTTATACTTATGAAAGTCAAACTAATTTTTATATCCTAAATATGTAGAGATCTTTCTGTGCATATATGTAAATTAAAAATATCATTTAAATCAATTTTATTATTAAAAAGATCGGTACAAGATTTGAACATGAAATGGAAGCATCTAGTTTCCCTTATATTGCAACAAAACCAACGTTTTTCCTCTTCAGAAAAAAATTTATGAAAGAAAAACACACAGAAATAACAAAAACTATAACACATAGCAAATACAAATAACCAGACGAAGCGCAAACCACAAATGTTTCTCATAGGGGAATCTTTACATATGACAGTCATACATGAAACAGAAATTCCGGGCAGGGCAAACATTTTGAAATCCACAGCACGAACAAATGTTGAGCTTTCTCTTTTTCTTTGTAAGTTGGCAAAAATTCGTATAGACAACTCGTGAGATTTTTTTCTAAGCGAGATTTAAATAAACACACACACACACACACACACACACACACACACACACACACACACATATATATATATATATATATATATATATATATATATATATATATATATATATATATATATATTAGTGTTGGGGCGGTTAATCTGAAATCGGAATCAAGAATCGTAAAAATCAGAAGATTTGAGGGTATCGGAATCGGTATCGGAATCGGCATCGGAATCGGAAATATTGGTGCCTATTTTCCGATGCCAAATTGATTCTTTTAATTGTCTTTTTTTTATCTGATTTTCTTTCAAGTAAAATCTTCCAATTGCTGGTAATAATGATAAATTCGTAAATATTTATTGATTTTGAAATACCAGTAAAGCACAAATCGATAGATCAGCCTCCACAAGTGTATTTTGACGTTTAGGAAAATGTCTGCATATTTAGCATGTGTTTTTATGAAAATCGGGGCAAATAACAATCTTAAAGTTAAATAACTAGATATTTATCAGGAATCGGAGTCGGAAGCGGTCATTGTCTTGAAATCGGGAATTTAGCACGAAATCGGTAATGTATCGAAATCATCCCATCACTAATAAATATATATATATATATAATATATATATATATATATATATATATATATATATATATATATATATAGTAATTTATAAAATATATATGGCGATTAAGCTACATTGAATGTTCTGCGTTTCATCCAACTATAGGATTCGTCAGGCTTATAAGGCGCATTAGCCTGACGAATCCTATAGTTGGATGAAACGCAGAATATTCAGTGTAGCTTAATCGCCATATATATTTTATAAATTACTAACTAGCTCTACCTACGTATTGAGCACTTTTGAAGTAAATACTTAAAGTTTACGCATAAATCTATACTTTCGTATATTAAATTTATGTGAATAAATTAAGTAGTTATATATATATATATATATATATATATATATATATATATATATATATATATATATATATATATATATATAAACAAGAGTATTAATATCCGACAAAATGAAAGTTTACAATTCTGGTATATGTATATTTTTTAATTTGATTTTTAAAAGACTGCTGGGTTCTAATATAAGTGAATTTAGTCAGATCAATATTACGAATTTGAATTGTAATTAATTTGTCAACCAATTCATTGATTGATTTTACCACTTGACTATACTTGAATTCATGGACCCTTTTTTTTCAATTTTCTTCTACAATTTTAAATTCTCTTTGCGGACATCACAACTTTCTAAGTTTTCCCTTTTATATTAACTACTTATATATATATATATATATATATATATATATATATATATATATATATATATATATGTATGCATATATATATGAAGTAGTCATATATACATATGTATGTATGTATATATATATGAAGTAGTCATATATATATATATATATATATATGTATGTATGTATATATATATGAAGTAGTCATATATATATATATGAAGTAGTCATATATATATATATATGAAGTAGTCATATATATATATGAAGTAGTCATATATATATATATGAAGTAGTCATATATATATATATATGAAGTAGTCATATATATATATATGAAGTAGTCATATATATATATATGAAGTAGTCATATATATATATATATATGAAGTAGTCATATATATATATATATGAAGTAGTCATATATATATATATATATATATATATATATATATATGAAGTAGTCATATATATATATGAAGTAGTCATATATATATATATATATGAAGTAGTCATATATATATATGAAGTAGTCATATATATATATATATATATATATATATATATATATATATGAAGTAGTCATATATATATATATATATCTATATATATTAAAATGTAAATGTTGGTTTGTTCGGAATTAATTGTCTAAAAAACCACTGGACGGATGGCTTCTACGTTTTGGTATAATATGTTTACTATATCCATGTGTGTTTTTATATATTTCTTTTTAATTATAACATTATACTTAATTTTTCTATGATAAATAGGTAGATTTCTTTTTACCGAGAGGCCATTTTTTTATTTAGGGACAATTATTTATTACCGCTTCCTGTCACGTGACCAGTGTTACAGTTTAGCGGTTTTACTGCTATATCTGGAGATTTCGGTTACAATCTAGCGGGAAATTCTAGAAAATCTGGAGGTATTTGGCACCCACACACCCGCATTAGATTATTAAAAAATAAAAAAAAGCGCTTGAAAATATTCAATGTAAGTAAAAAAAAGTAGCATTAATTGCCTTTGGTAGCAATTATTTATTGATTATTTGTTTTGTTTTTCACCTTTTTTTCGACTAACCATTCTTAAATCTCACTATAAAATCGATTTTTCCAAGTACATTTTAGGGGGGGGGGGTTCCAACCTCCGAAGTTTGGGTCTGTATTACTGTACACATAGATTCGAAAAAGTTGTCAAAAAACAAATGCATAACAAATAAATGTTATCAAAGGCAAGATAAGTTACTTTTCTGCCAAACTGGATATTTAAATTAACCACACGTGGTCTCAAAATGAATGACGACGCTCAAAGTGTATACACATTTTGACTCCTCCCTTTACTTAAAAATTCACCAAAAATCAGGAAATTAACCAATTTTAATGAAAATTGCAGTATTTTTCAAATAATGATCGCAGAATATAATGAACTAATTATTTTTACTTAACTCTTAGTGAAAATGTTTTATTTTGTTTAAACAAAAATACCTTTACTAAAGTTATGGTTTTCAGTAATAAATAAAAACCGCAAGAATTTATTTTTGCTTTTTTTAAAGCATCGTAATTTGTAACAATAAAAAATAATTTTTACAGTAACATTACGAAAAAAGCCCCTAAAGTCCGTATTAATGTATTCGATATAACTTGAAGAAAAATGAATTATCGGATACTATTCAGGAAATTAAAAATTCAATTAGATTCCTATTTCAGTCACCTAAATTATTTAAGGTGAAATGAGTTTAGGAATTTATAGCCAAACCTAAATATTTTTTTTGGTAAATATCCAGATACGCTACTACAGAACACCGACCACACTAATTTGTTGGGGGGGAGACAAATATATAACAAATAAATGTTATCAAAGGCAAGATAAGGTACTATTCTGCCAAACTGGATATATTTTTCGTGTTTTTATTCAATGTAACATATTTATTCAGCTCGAAAAACATACAGTGTTTACCGATGTATTTGAAAATTTAAGATGGCGTCTCACACCCTCTTTAACACCGTAAGTTTGGAAAAAGGTGTTATGCATAAAAAACTATACAAAATACGGGTTTGTATTACTGTACACATAGATTCGAAAAAGTTGTCAAAAAACAAATATATAACAAATAAATGTTATCAAAGGCAAGATAAGTTACTTTTCTGCCAAACTGGATATATTTTTCGTGTTTTTATTCAATGTAACATATTTATTCAGCTCGAAAAACATACAGTGTTTACCGATGTATTCGAAAATTCAAGATGGCGTCTCACACCCTCTTTAACACCGTAAGTTTGGAAAAAGGTGTTATAAATAAAAAAACTATACAAGATACTATTAAAAACCCGCCGAATATATGTCAACCTATGTCACGCTAACATATATTGAGCGAGTTTTTAACAATATTTTATCTGGGTTTTTATTTATAACACCTTTTCCCAAACTTACCGTGTTAAAGAGAGAATCAGACGCCATCTTGAATTTTCCAATACATCGGTAAACACTGTATGTTTTTCGAGCTGAATAAACATGTTACATTGAATAAAAACAGTTTGGTAGAAAAGTAACTTATCTTGCTTTTGATAACATTTATTTGTTATATATTTGTTTTTTGACAACGTTTTCGAATCTATGTGTACAGTAATACAAACCCAATATGTTACATTGAATAAAAACACGAAAAATATATCCAGTTTGGTAGAAAAGTAACTTATCTTGCCTTTGATAACATTTATTTGTTATATATTTGTTTTTTGACAACTTTTTCGAATCTATGTGTACAGTAATACAAACCCCACCGACTACTCTAATTTGTTTGGGGGGTGGGGAATCTGATGTTGGGGCGCGCGCGCGCCCCAAACATCACATCCCCCCCCCCCAATATACAAAGTAAAATCTTCGGAAAATGTTAAATGGTGTTCTAATTGGTAAATGTCGGTGCGTTACTTACTGAAAATTTGAAAATTCGATGTTCCAGGTAAAAAAAAAACAAAAAAAAAAACAGATAAATTAAGCCCCTCTACTCCAACTTGGTGTGCTTTCCTTTTCTTATTTTATTTCTTTTTCAGCTAATTTTAAATTTTCCACCCAAAAAGCGCTATAATGTATTTTAAAAAATTAGAAAATTCTATGTCCTGGAAAAAAATCCCCTTCCCCCCCCCCAACGTAGTTTGCTTGGTGAAGCCGTCGTTCATGCTACAGCGTGCATGCGCGTAGCATAAACGGAAGCTGCAAAATGGTGGAAAGAAGTTCGTGGGTTCAGGGGTAAATACCATGCAAACTGTAAATTTGCCCCAAGTTTGACTATCAGATTCGTTGCCAGCGACCTCAATTACCTATACAAAAACAAATTAGAGTGGTCGGTGTTCTGTAGTAGCGTATCTGAATATTTACCTTTTTTTTTTCTTGCTTAAAAAAATAGCATTAATACAGTAAGTTAGGTAAACTGACTTTTTCGTTTAAAAAATGGAATTATTTCCCTTTCGTTATTAACTTTTTTAAAAAAATTTTTTTTAATAAATATTTTGTGTTTTATATACATAAAGTACAATTGTTGAATGTTACTGTTTTGATTATATTCGTTTGGGGGGCACAATTAAAAAATTAAGAAAGATTAAAATGAAGCGAAATCTAAGTTTCCGTTCCATTTTTACAACAACTGTAAAACAGTGCATACTCAGCAAGTTTTATCGTATTGAAACACTAAATCAACATTTTATTTATTTTTTTGCATAATTAATGATGGAAGTATTTTTCTGTTTATTTTCTTAACATCTGTTAAAAAAAAATAATTTGTACATTCTCTTGAAAAAAAGAATCAAACTTTTCTCTACTTTCACATGTGTTCCATTTTAAAAAACTGAGCCACAGCAACGCGTGGCCGGGTAGAGCTAGTATATATATATATATATATATATATATATATATATATATATATATATATATATATATGAAGTAGTCATATATATATATATATGAAGTAGTCATATATATATATGAGATAGTTATATATATATATATATATATATATATATATATATATATATATATATATATACTCAGTCATTCAAATATAGTTTTGTTTCGCAGCTCATCAGTGTAGAAAGACAAGCAACTACCTCATGTCAGGACCGAAACTCGACCGCCCAAACGATAGTCGGCGTTTCTACCGTTAAATTTTCTGCTGCTGGTATGCAGACAGTAAATTGACAATGTTTTGTTTGTTTTTGTTTTTTTTACATGGGTGTCACCACTTATCAAGGCCTAGAGGCCACTCGAGGATAAGGGTTAATAGGTATACATTAGTCATTGTGATTTTAGCATAGTAAACAGTGGGAACTTTGTAACTTGGATTACTTAGGGGGACGATTCAATTAGAACTTGTTCACATTGGACTTTCTCTTTTTTTTTCATAGGCATCAACACACTATCAAGGCCAAGAGGCCACCCAAGGATAAGGGTTAAAGAGTGTACAGTAGAAATTGGACAATATAATAATCATTAGTAATGAAAATTTGTTAAATTTGATAACTTATATGGAACGGCTCATCAAGAACTTATTTACGTTAGACTTGAAGACAACCATATTGTAGTCAGCCGGAAAGCAGGAAAACGGAAGACAATTCCACAGGCGTGCAGTTCTAATAAAAAAACTTTGTTCATGGAATTTACGTTTAGGTTTAGGCACAGATAAAAAGGGGGGGGGGGATTATTGATAGTGTTTACAGCTAGACGAGTGTTTCTTGTGAAAGTTTTGCGAGGGGGGACCATAGATTGAAGCTCAGTCGAACACTTTCCATGAAAATAACGATACATCAGAGACAGACTCGCAACATCTCTTCTGTGAGACAGAGGTTGCAAGGAAGAGAAAAGGACATCTCCTACGAGGCTACGAAGTCTATTCTGAACTCTATCAAGGCAGGACAAGTCCTTTCTAGCAGCTCCT
>NC_136503.1:31850752-31873252 GCF_053919585.1 Euprymna scolopes
ATATATATATATATATATATATATATATATATATATATATATATACAGGGTGTCCACAAAGTCTGGCTACATTATGTAGCCAGACTTTGTGGAAGCATCCTCTTGATTATGTAGCCAGACCTTGTGGGCACCCTGTATATATATATATATATATATATATATATATATATATATATATATATATATATATATATATATATATATATATATATAAGAGAAATAAAAAAAAAGAGAAATAAAAAAGAAGAGAAATAAAAAAAGGAGAGAAATAAAAAAGAAGAGAAATAAAAAAAGAAGAGAAATAAAAAAGAAGAGAAATAAAGAAAAAAGAGAACAAAACAAAATAAAGAAAGAAAGGCTGAAGTAATAAAGAAAAAAGGGTGAGAAAATGACAAGTTGTGATAATAAAAAAAGAAAGAGAAAAGAAGCGATGAAAGAAAAAAGGAAGAAAATAAAACTTAAATTGATTGGTTTGTTTATGCTATGTCGACCTTTTTTAGCGTTATTTAATATCGACACACAATATATTTATCATAAACGATTTATTTTATACAATTATTTGAAGACAAGTTGCTATTTTCCCAGTTAGGGTTAATACCTTTTCAAAACAGTATTAGTTTTAATGAATTTTTTTTTCATTTTATTTCGTTTCTTTCTTTTTTTTTTTGCTTGATCTTCCTTTCATATTTCAATCTGCTTTATTTACTTTCGTTACATTTCCTCCTTTTTTACATTCTATCTTTCTTTTTATTTCTTTTCCTTCTTTTCCCCTTTTATTTTCATTACATTTTTTGTTGATTTCCTCCCTCTTTCTTTATTTTTCTTTCTTTTATCTTTTCTTTTTTATCTTACCTTTATTCACTTATTGTTAGTTTCTATCACTCTTTCCCTTTTCCTTCTTCCTTACTTACTTTATTTTTACTAACTTAATCTCTTTTTTCCTTTTTCTCTTTCTTTCTTTCTTTCTTTTTGTCTTTCTCTTCTATGCTATCGACGCCTCACCTCCAAGTATTAGGAAGTAAAATATAGGAAAAACTATAACAAAAAAAAAAAAAGAGAGAAAAGGTTTATCAGCAGAACAATATAGAGGAAGTTGTTCACCAATGAACACAAAGGGAACTAAATTGAGAAGTAACAAGAACAAAAAGGCCAAATAATGCAGGTCAATATGTTTGCAATTAGTTTTAGGTGTGACAAGGAATTTTGCGACAGTTTTATGTCAATTTTGCGATAGTTGGGGGCAATTTGCGGACAGTATTGAGTTTGCGTTAGTTGACGACAGTACTAGTTAAGGAGAATTGCGAACCGATGACAAAAAGGTCTGGGTGGACGACTGGAGTAGATGTGGGCCATAGTGTGTAGAGAGTCGATGGTGTCATACACATACACCCATCATCATGAGCCGCATTTTCTGTTTGGTGCGAATTGCGAGCCTACGTGACTTATTTTTCGTCATTCCTTCCGATCCAGGGCAAGCTGGTTGATGGGCGGCCAGCTGTTGAGAGATGTCTAATCAAAAGCATTTTCTCTCCACCTTCTTGATTTCTTCTGCCTCTTTTGCCTTCTAACGTACCTTCAAAGCATAACTTTGATAGACCAGTGGTTGATCGTTTGACATGGCTAAAATGTTTCAGGGTTTTACTTTTGATTTTATTAAATAGAGGGGGGTAGGGAAGTAATTTGACGGAGAGTGGATATTTTGATTTTTTTTTTTTTCGATCAGGCGATGTCCCGTAATGAAATGCATTACGTGATTTTGTAACACCTCAATCCGATTGGATTTTTAATTCATGTGATACAATCAAGGCCATATAAAACTTCTGGGAGGACATAAATTAAATAAACATACACCCAGAGTGCAATTAATATTTGTAGAATGTGTGGGAGATTGTGTGCGTTTTTTTTTTTTTAATTTTGTTTTGCTTGTTATACTTGCGAACCTGTACTCCCCTTCATCGGCCGCCGTCAAGTTGAGAGACGACGACACGGTCAGAAGAGAAGATGAATGAGAATAAGACCACAGAAATTATATTGGGGTTGGAGATCGTTGTCGAGGTTGGGGTAGCGCATGGTACCATACTCTGATTACGTCCTCGGTTTTATCTTTGTTTCTTTCTCTTTCTTCATATTTTCCTTCTTTCTCTTTGTTTCTTTCTCTTTGTTTCTTTCTCTTTCTTCATATTTTCCTTCTTTCTCTTTGTCCGACGTTCATTTCTACTTATGTTCATATCCTTTTATTTATTTTTTTTTTAGTTCCTTTGTTGCCTAGTGGATAACATTAAAGACAATGAGATTTATATTCGTCAATAATGCAGTAGTAATTAAAACACGCAATAACCCTTAACCCTGAGTGGCCTCCGGGCCTTGATAAGTGGTGACCTCGATGTAAAAAAAAAAAAAAAAAAGCGAGCAGTCAATTTTATCCTAACTATGATCAAACTTGCATTTCATGAATTATATACGCTGATTTTCTTTTAATCAGTCTTGTGCTGCAGAATTAAATAAATACTTGTTGATTTGGCGTAAATCCGACATGTGCCGCCAGAAATCTTACATATTTACCTGATGGTGTGCCATTCTTTTTTTTTTTTTTTTAGTTTTTTTTTTCTCATAAGAAGTCGATAAACAAACCTCCTTCAATTAGGCATACCTGAGTTTAATGGTTGACAGCAGAGTGACGCATTTCTCAATAATTTTTCTTTCCTTTTTTTCTTTTCACTTTTATCTTATTTGTGCTTGAAGGTTTTATGTAGAGATTTACATTAAGTGTTTGGACAATATCTTTTAATCGACTTCCAATTCGCTATACATTTAGCCAATCTAGGTGACCGCAATGTCAGTCCACACCGATATTATTTTAGCGTCCGATTTAATAATGGCAACCAGTTTGATCAAGGGAACCTCGAGGACGGAAGTAAAATAAACATAAATTCCGTCGACACTAAATGACACCAGAAAGCCAATATCACATTAACATTTATTTCGACTTTGACTAAATTAACTATCATTTTTTTATATGTATTTGTTTTACATTTCTGATTTTTTTTAGATGAGGATTGATTTTTAGTATTATTTGAAATGGTTAAATGTTTTGGCACTTGTACAGTTTAGTCAACACATGAAAAAATGAAAAAAAATCGAAAAAAAGTTATATTGTACGTATCTGTTTTGGATTGAAGATCTCCGAAAAAAAAATTTATTTAATTTGATCGAGTATTTTTTTTTTTTTTTTTTTTTTTTTACAGCGGAAAACACGTTCTTATGAGAGCGCGTTGAAGTCAGCCATTGCAAAATTTGCTGAACACGCCACGGGGAGTTAACTCCATGTAGAGCGCCGATACTCCCTCCCATCTTTAATTCTAGCTTTTCTTCCTAAAAATCGAACCTTTTGCTCGGTATCATAACAAATTGTTTTTTTTTTTTCAATGTAAAAAAAAAAAAAAAAAAAAAAAACACTTGATGAAATTAAGTGAATTTTTTTTTTTTTCGGAGAACTTCGTTCCATAACGGATACGTGCAATATAACCTCTTTTCGATATTTTCATTTTTTAATGTCTTGATTAAACTGTACAAGTACCAGTTTTATTTAGATAATACGGACTATTGTTCTCGTCTTGAATGTTGCTTTCACAACGTTTCAATTTAATCCGAGACTTTCAGATGTGTCTTGTTGAAATAGGGAATCTTTCTGTCGAACTCGGGAATCTGAACGGAATTTCGAACGGAATCTTTTATTTAATTCTGGCGAACCCATGGCATAGTATATAAAGTACTTGGCTAAATTCAGTTGTAAAGTTACACTCTTCTGGAAGTTGAAGGTTTAATTCTCAATAGGGGCGATACTCAAAACTACAACTGCGAATGATTTAGGAATTCTATCCAGTAATGGCTGAGAGAACGAGAGCATGCAATCCTTGTGGATGAAGAAGGTTAGACGTTACATTCACAGAAATGTTGCGAAAATAACACTCAAGATGAGAACACTAGTCCGAAGATTCCAAATAATACATTTATTTGAAATTCTATTATGACTGAAGTATTAATTGTGTTTGTGATATAAGCCAAACTAAAACAATTTAGACATTTTTGAAAGCCAAACAACTACGTGGGAATTAAGAAGGACGTATTCATGTCGAAAATCTTATGCCTTTTGTAAAAATAAATTTAAAAAATTTAAACTATATTGTTTGGCAATCTTTTAAGGTGTGATTTTTTTTATCTCCTGACACGTTGCCACGTGACACACAAACCGACTTTCAGACTTCAATCATTTCTGCAAGAACCTATGGCGCAGTGGATAAAGTACTTTACAAAATTTAGTTGTAAAGCTACACTCTTCTGGGGATTGAATGTTCATCAATCAGTTCCGGCGTCACTTAAAAAACAGAATTGTGAATTACTTACTTCTACCCAATCATGGTAGACGGAACAAGAACATGCTAATCTTGTGGATTACATGAAATGTTCCGTTCAATTTTCGTGTAGATTTCCAAGTTCGATAGAAAGATTTCCAAGTTCAACAAGATACATCTGAAGAAAGTCGGGGGTTACATCGACCGAAACTTTGTGAAAATAACACTCAAGATGAGAACAGTTCTCCGAAGAATCCAAATAACACGTTGAATCATTTCAACTGTTGATTCCCTTCAAATGGATTTCTATCTTCGTAAAGACAGCATGTCCCTGACAAGAAGAATTAAAAAGAGAAGGAAAAATGGGCATGTTTTTGAGAAGGATGTTTTCACGTCGAAAGTTCCAGGTCTTTAAAATATAAAGTTAAATAAAACCTATGTTACTGCTTGGTTGTTAATTTTTTTTTTCTTAATTGTTATTCAAAAATCAACAATGGTTAAACGTCTTTTAATGGAGACTAAAACCTTTTTTTCTTTTAATATAAAAAATATAGTTAAGTTTGGTAAGCAAGATTTGGGGATCGGAGTTTTGTTTTACAATCTTTACAATAGATATATTTTGTGTAAAGAGCGTAATCCGTACAATGTTAAATGACCCCCCCCTCAAGAAAAACTGCTGCCAACATACCAAATATTAAAGAAAGGTCAAGGAGGATGGAAAGACTGAAAAGGGAAAACACTAACAAAATTTCCACTGGATGAGTGTGAAAAGAACTGTGACCTTGGAGAATATTATTGCCGTCCAAGACCAATGGTCATTGCTAGCGAGCAGTCAATGACAAGCGGCTGCTTCAATGATGCAAATCATTTGCAACGGTTATTGAAAGAAGCAGAGATTACTAGAAATTTAGAGAGACTTGCTGTCACTTAAACTCCAGAGAACAACACTAAAAGATAAGTTCCATTGGGTATTTTTATCCCTTCGGGCTGAACTTAAAGTTTTATTGTAAATCAAATAATAAGCATGAAAACCGTTATATAAAATAATGCGTTAATAAGAAACTAAATCAGTTATTTACTTAAGAAATAATAAATAAATGCGAAGAAAACGATTTAACGTCGATTAAATCATTAATGAAAAGTAAATATCAACTCTCTCTTTCTCTCCTTCTCTCTCTCTCTCTCTCTCTCTCTCTCTTTCTCTGTGTTTATATATATATACAAGAATAAAAAAGCATTGGAAATGCAAAAGGATATAGGGATGGTATGCCAAAAAGTATACAAACAAGATAGCTATGAATGGCTAGGCACATGGAAATAGAATTGCATCCAAAGTATAGCCCTATAGCTTTTCTCCAATCTTCGTTCCGTGCCATCATTACGGTTGTAAAAAGCTATAGAGCTATACTTTGGATGCAATTCTTTTTCCATGTGCCTAGCCATTCATAGCTATCTTGTTTGTATACTTTTTGGCATACCATCCCTATATCCTTTTGCATTCCCAATGCTTTTTTATTCTTGTTAATTAGTATTTTTACTTACAGTCTTATTTTTAAACTTACATTCATGATAGTATTGTTTTTTTTAGGAGGCGGCTCATTGCCGCCTCCATTAGTAGCAGGTCGCTTCCTGCTGGGTTTTAGGTCTTTGGGTTTTGGGCCTTAGGAGTTGCCTCTTGGTCCTCCATCGGTTCTATATTACATAGAGAGTGCTACCGCCTCTCTGATAAAACAGTTAGAGTATTATAAAGTTCTAAAATGTTCATACCTTCACTATTAAATTTTTCTTGGTTCATTCTTTGGCGTTTTGGCAAAGATTTGGCAGTTTTTGATATTTATATTTATAATAGTTTGTGCATGAGGCAGCTTTTTTCCCCTTGGGATCCCTGTTATACCGTGCTTTTGAGTCAGCACGTGAGGCAGCCTTCTTTTTTCTGGTTCTTTGTTATAAAGAGCACGTGAGGCAGCTTTTTCCCTCGGAATCCCTGTTATACCGTGCTTTTGAGTCAGCACGTGAGGCAGCCTTCTTTGCCTCAGGATTTGCATGATACTTAATTTTTATTATTTCAGCATTTTTCTGATAGTATTCTTTTTGCTCAGATAATACCTTGACTTTATTTTTTTTCATAGTCTATATTTCTCTGAGCTTTTTTACTACATGCTGACTTTGGCATTTTTTATTAAATGTAAACATATAATACTTATGTGTATCTTACTATAATATCACTTATCTTATGGCAAGACAACTCTCGTAGAATTGAGATACTGCCCCGTCACCAATAGTTAAAGTGTGGAACGGTATATACACCAATAGTGTAGTTGTTATCTTTATATGAAGTCCTAATCAGTGACAGTGTGAGGTTACTTGGTTAATTTATTGTAGTTTATTTTAGAAAACTTACTTGTTTTTATTAGTAAATTGTGTATAGTAGCCACAATATTTAGTTATTTTTGTGGCTAGGGCTTGGACTTTGATTCTTTTTGGTCAGCTTTCAGTGAGTTCTTAGAAGATGACTTTCTTGCAGTTTCTTTTGCGGTTAATTGAACTTATTTCCTTTGGCGTTTGGTGAGTTCTTAGAAGAACTGGTCTGATCTACTTTTCTTAGCGAGCGAAGAGATTCAGCTGCATTTAACAATGGTTGCTATAATGTATTTTTGCGCATGCGTGAGAATTTCAAGTTTCCTCCTTATTTTTCAATAGTTTGACAGTAGTCATGTGTCTTTCTGCCACGAGCGACAGACGTCAGTGTTAGCCGTGATCGTCTAGAGGTTAGGACCCCACGTTGTGGCCGTGCTAACCTAGGTTCGAATTCTGGTCACAGCATTGACATTTTGTACATATTTTACAGTCCAAAATCTGAAGAATTATTTGTTTTTATAACATTGTTTTTTGACGTCGTACTTGCTGATAGGTTACTCTTATAACAATTTTGATCAACTGAGATAAAGATTTCGTGGTTTCATTAACGCTGGTGGGTTACTGTTTAAAGAAAAAACCTTAACGTTCACCTCAAATATTCAGCGTCCAAGAAATATAGGCCACTGGCAAACTGGAACGTCTGTGAGCATCCGGTGTATTATTTGGAGCTGTCCCTTTTGAGAGAAGTTCCGTGTTCGAAGTGGTCTGTCTACATTGGGTATATAGTGTTTAAAACTTGTTATTACACGTAATCTTATTTAATTATGGAGTTAGCTAAAAAGCGATGGGTCACTGCACTTCTCCGTGTAAAGAGTAGTCGATTGATGCTTGAACTGTTGTCAGAGACCGTTCGTACACCGAGATACATCGTCTCAAAAGAAAGAAGAAAGCAGAAGAAGAAAAAAGAAAGAAGACAGAACAATTGGCCATTTTTGTACCCTTTTTTTGCTCTCTTTTGACATTTTAACCGACGTTCTGACACTCGCTGGATTCGTAAGACGCTTCTCTGTAAGAATAAGTACTTTTTGAAACTCATAAGTTGATTTTAGTTGAGATTTGGATAGTTTTGTTTTGTAGGCGTATATAGGCGTGTACGGGCCATCCCTATATAGAGAGTGCTACCGCCTCTCTGATAAATATAGTAAGTTATAATATATATATATATATATATATATATATATATATATATATATATATATATATATATATATATATCAATATTCCACACACAATATTCCACGTTTCATTCTAGTAAGAATTCGTCAGGCTTATGCGAAAGGTTGTGGTTATCGCCCATTTTTATAAACGCACATGCTATTGAAATTTCTAGTTAGCCAATTAGCTTCCTAGTAGCCGCCGCACCCATCCTAATCAGACAATGGGCGGGCACTTACACACATACAAATATATACAGACATATACATATGCATATACATATAGATACATGATGGCAGCAACTCGTTCTCTTTATATATCACTGGCTCAAATGATGCAAACATGATCGCAACTAGCAGCACGTGCCAGACGGTCACTTCTATGAACTTTCTATAGTCCTGCACATTCACTGATGACTGTGTCCAAGCTATGGTGCCCCGAACACCTACCCATGCTTTTCAACGACTTGCAACAAGCACTGCTTTTGGTCCTCTTGGCAGGTACCTGATGAATTAAAATCTTGTATACGTGCCAGTCCACGTTCTGCTGCATCGTTGCCCACCTTGATTGACTTTTCCTGTTTAACACTATTAGTATAATCCCGTTTAGATTGCCATGGTGCTGGATGAAATTTCAAAATTTTTTGTGATATTCCAAGTACAGCAAAGAACTCCTTTGTGTTGGAGGTGACATAATCTTGAAGAACCAGTTTCCAGTTTGATTCGGAAGCTTGTAAATCTGTAAATATACTTTGACAACATACGAATTGAACCACTGCAATCCATCTAATTCTTTTTTTTTTTGACAACTTGAACTGAGATCGAAGTAAGTGTATCTTTAGACAGCAGATGGCTTTGTTCATCCACCTGGCTCGATTGTAGGCACCTGGTTTTTGTATTTCCAAGCTTGACAGTGGCTTATTCCCAAGAAATAATAAGGCCAACAGTAGAAATTCTTTCTAACCAACTGGTAAATTTGTAGCTGCATGTGTACAAATGCAATGGGTTCATTTTTTTGTTGTTTTTTTTTTTCAGATACTGAAAAATATTCACTGATTCTCTGGTAATCAGCAGAATTAATGGTGCTCCAGCTTTGTGAAAATCTCTGAAAAAGGTGTTTATTTGTGGGCCGCTCCTTAATACTTCAAATGCCTTTACAACTATCGGTCCATGAATGTGATGACATCAAGGTAATAAAAAATCAACTTTAACCATTAACTCTTAAAGCTAACTACCCTTAACTAACTGCTGGGGAAGAGGCGATGCCCTCCTCTCTCTTTTAGAAAGAGGCTAAAATACGCGTCCTTACCCCACGATTGCCGGCCACAACAGAGAAAGTGATATCGGGAAATTGCATGGTGGTCCCTTGTTCCCCTGTATCGTTCCGCGCGACCAAATCACCTCCTGGCCATGGGGGGGGGTTACAACAACGCTGTGGCACTACAAAATAGTGCCACATATATATCTTATATATAAAAGGCTATATCTGTCTGTCTCCATATTTTCAAAGTCTATCTCCTCCGCAACTAAAAGTCGCAGAGCGGCGCCAGGGGCATCGAATGATTTGATTTTGACGGATTCTTCTTTTATGAGTCTTTAACGGGTTAAAACAGTTCTTAAGGATTAAAAAAAAGAGGGTTAAAAGTGAAAAAATATTTATACATTATTTTGTACAGTCATCTTAGTTTCATTTTAATTTTTAATTCTTAATCAGTTCGTATACGTGTCACGTTGGCATAGTGGTAACGTTACCAGCTTCGAATGCTACAGTTTTTATTTCGATTCCAGCTGATGGTGTTACATGATAAGGGCTGTCCCCTTTTCATGTAAGTATAAAAATAGAGAGATTAGTTAAAATGAAAATGAAATAGCATAGGCGAAATTCGAACCTCGTAATCTAGGTTTAGAAACAGATTACGTGTGAGAATTTAAAAATGTAAAACAAACATTTTTTAGAATATAGATAAATATTTCAAGGAAAGAATGTTAACTATCAAGTTTGTTATGAAATTTTAAATTGAAAGAATGCAGCTTATAAGATAATGTTTTTAACATAGTGGATAAATAGGTTACTGAGAAATAGGAAAAGTTTTGGACACGTATGTCCAGAGCACGTGAAAGAAGGCACATGTTTTAACATGTGTATGACGTCACGGAAAATAGAAAGTTCTAGGAATAGAGAAAAAACTTTAGAGTTAGTCAGTCAGTGAAGAAACTCGGAGGGAGTCAGTCGTCTAGGGAGCGAGACGTCACTTCAAGAAAAAAAATGTGAAACTTTGAATTCTTGGTGATGGAAACATGGCCATGTGACGAAATAAACCATCAAGTGTTTTTTGTAAAGCTCGTCTTGTCTTATGATTCTTACAAAAAGGTAAAGTCCAATTGTATTATATATTTGTGTTATATGTCTTTACATACACGTCTCAACATCATCATGTCCGAACTGTCTGAACACTATCCCTTCACTCCAAGAGTTTCTTCTTCTACACAAGAAAAGAATGAACATTTAATATATAAGAATCTCTCCTAACATGAACAAAGTCTCTTACAACAACATCTCTCTCTCTCTCTGAGTCCTTCAACATTCCTCTCTCTGTAATAAGACTCTCTCTCAAGACAAACAATAAGACTCTAAGATAAGTAAGACTCACTCAATGAAACTACTATATAACAATGGCACCCAAATACTTTTTTTTTTACTTTTGAAATCACGACTCTGTAATAATACATAGGAAATCTAGAAAAATTAAAATATCATATTTAAGCGTATTTTACGGATGGGCAAAGCCAGTCGCCCCCCCCAGCTAATATATATATATATATATATATATATATATATATATATATATATATATATATATATATATATATATATATACTAAGCTTTTAACCCTATTAAAAACGCGCAAAAGTTATAACCCGTTGACATACTTTGTGCCGAATTGATGGTTGACTATGTGCTCATTTTTTGCATTAAATATTAATCCTTAGTTATCTCTAACTGTGCATCGAACGAATAATATAATACATAGTTCGCTACACCATATTTTAACTAAGATCCATACAAAATTTCAGCCAGATCGGTTCAGTAGTTTCTGTTGGATAGCGGAACAGACAGACAAAGACAGATATAATATGTTTATATATTTGAATGTTCAGAGGTCAATACTAAGCTAATTAACCGATCATTATGAATTTTGAAACAGCTGTTAAGCATAAAGGATCCAAATGTGGGCTCTGTTGAATTTAATTTAGTTGTATTCAAGTGAGGTAATAGTGAGGCGAGAGCCCTTCATGGAATTTTAAAAATAGGTATTACAATTTATATAAATAGAACAGTAGATTGTTTGCGTATGTGTCTGTGTGAAAAATATTTAACCGATAAACTTTTAAACTACTGGTTACAAAACACTGAAATTAACAGGAAATAGTAATCATACACCAAGTATGGTTTATAACGAGTAAAATCTTTGTTTGGATGTATGAATAACGCATGCAGATTTGGGGGGGGTTCAACTATTAAAATAAAAATTAAAATATCTAATTTTGTTTACGAAGAAATCTAAATGCAT
This sequence comes from Euprymna scolopes, assembly GCF_053919585.1. NCBI lineage: Eukaryota > Metazoa > Mollusca > Cephalopoda > Sepiida > Sepiolidae > Euprymna > Euprymna scolopes. Next base: position 31,862,249 of record NC_136503.1, read on the forward strand.
TCTGGTGGATTTAATTTTGAAATTAAATATTTTTAAGATAAGACTTTTTTAAATTCATTTTTATACTTTATGAAGAGATGAAAACACACACACACACATATATATATATCGGTATAAGGATCAAATCCAGGCGACATTTTGGATAGGCCACCTTATTATATTCATCCGTTGCCCATTCGTACTATAGATTTAAAAATCTATCTTTTCTATGTTTCCAAAAGGTCCTAGAGATCCTGTTTGACCATTCAAATAGCGTATTTCACTTTCCACTAAAAATAATGACGAAAAAACTTTAAAAAATGATTAAACGCATTATCCGATGTTTATCCTGGTGACAAGCTGATCACGAACAGAACTGACATATCCTGGCCGGGTTCGTAGGTTTTTTTTTTTTTTTTTTTTTTTTCTTAACCTCTTATAACCGGACATTTTCGATCTATGAAATGAACTCCCCTTTTTCTATTTACACCACACTTAACTAAATCAAACAGAAAAGTGACTTTCCCCGAAAGAAAAAACAACGAAATAATTCGAGCATCCGGTTCTGAGGAGTAAATAAACATACATTTTCCGGTATTTATTTTATTCTTAGGGGAAATTCGGAGTACGAATCAATGTATTTTGAAGAGGATGAGTCATATATTTCGGGTAACGTTTTTCTTATTAAACGATGATGGAACAAAGGTTCTCCGAAATATACCTCTCACCAAAAGATGAAAAATATGCATACATGCTTTCAACTGTCCTCAATAATGTTGGACAGAGTTCAAAAATTAAAAAATAAATAATGGTAGCTGTCTGCAATTAATTAGTTTCGTTGAATCTCTCTGGCAATTAAGGATAATTTCGACTACTCAGCCTGTTACGTCCCGTCGACGATAGATGGTTGTTGTATCGAGTGATTAGTTTTAAATTAATGTTCGAGTTAAAATATTCGGGGTAATCTAATTTATAAAATTCACTATGTCTATATGTCTGTCTGTCTTCATATTCTCAAACTCTATTTCCTCCGAAACTAAAAGTCGCAGAGTGGCGCTAGGGGCCTCAGATGATTGGATTTTTATGGACCGTTCTTTTATGAGTCTTTAGTTAAAAATAGTTTTAAGGAGTCAAAATTGAAAAAATCATTACACATTTTGTACATTCATCTTAGTTTATTTTTAATCAGTTCATGTGCGTGGTACCGTGGTAACGTCACCAGCTTGAATGCTACAGTTTTGCTTTCGGTTTCGATTCTAGCCGATGGCACCTGAATACATTTTTTTTTTTTTAAATCATGATTCTATAATAATATATACGAAATCTGGACCAATTAAAATATCATATTTAAGCATATTTTACGACCGGCCAAAGCCCCCCATCCCTAGATGCTATAAAAAAATTCTTAAGGTCTTATGTCCTTTATCGAGAATTATTGGTTTTCGTTTGGCTGTTTTCGTTAAATAAATATTCTATTACGAGGAGCGTTCCAAAAGTAATTCCTCCTATGCTTATTCCGCCAGAATGGATCAGAGATTACAAATTGCTATCATGATTAGACATGCATTAATGACCTAGAAGTTTCATCTTTCTGTTGAAGGCATTGACAGTGTGAGACTCTAAGAAAGCACCCCTTGTTATGTATGTTCGTTAGAAGCAGAAAAGCGTCATTGAATTGCTGGCAAAATGCCTTGAATATGGTGGTGACTATGTAGAAAAATATATTCTGAAGAACAAAATGTCACTCGTTTTAAAAGTACCACTCTCGCCTTCAAACTTCTTTAATTTTTGGAGTTAAAAAATAGGAGGCGTTACGATACTCGTATAATAAAGCGCGCCCCAGAAGCCCATGCACAGCCATTGTTCATCGATAGCAAAAAAAAAGCATTTAGAATGGTGATGACGATGTAGAAAAATAAATTCTGTAGAACAAATGGGCATTCGTTTTAATGGCACCACACTTGTCTCCGTGGTTCTTCAACTTTTTGAGTTAAAAATAGAAGACTATTATTATTATTATTATTATTATTATTATTATTATTATTATTATTATTATCACCTCCCGGTCATGGGAGGGGGGGGGACAACAACATTATACATTTAACTTTCAATTTATTATAAAGTATATGAGAACTTGAGAATTTACTGTCAACTTCTAATGGCGAAGTAATTTTTAATAATAATTTTGAGGATTGTTGCTCTTGGCTTTTTATATTTTCAATTTTTAATTAGAATTGAACATAGTAACTGAATGTCTTCCATATTTTTATTGTACATTTCCTTCCATTTCCTATATTATAGCTTTTAATTTGTACATATGTTAATTTATTATAACACTTTCTAATGTTATTTTATAATTGATGATATTTAAACAAGTTATACTTAGGTTTTCATAGCTTTTTTCGTAGACAAAGTATCCAGAAAACACACTATCCAATTTTTACAGATTTTTTACATGAATAAAAAAAGTGGTCATTATGATTTAATATATGTGGGTTCGTGTGTGTTTATATATGCATATATATATATATATATATATATATATATATATATATATATATATATATATATATATATATATATATTAGCAATATGAGGTAGTTGTTAATCTAGCCGCAGTGATGAGTTGAGATACAGCGAAACAGTATGAGGACTATATATATATATATATATATATATATATATATATATATATATATATATATATATATATATATAACTATTATTCTTTTATACCTACATATACAAGTGTCTCATGCTTAACAATTATAGGTGTAAGAGGTGACAGTTTATCCGAACCTAGCCACAAAGCCCCTTTGTAGTCTATTTGCGAAGCCTTTACCTCCGTTATATATATATATATATATATATATATATATATATATATATATATATATATATATATATATATATATACTTCATTTACTCACATAAAATACGAAAGCCAATTTTGGGTCTAAACATTTGAAAATTTACATATAGGGTATTCAGGCATGCAGCAAGCTTTTTTAATCAGTTTTTGGGCGAAAATTTGCTGACAAGAGGTCAAAGTTGGCAGACTCTACTAAACTCCGCCAATTTTAGGTCTAAGCACTTGAAATTTTAGATGTAGGTTACTTGGATATGGGTCAAACATTTTAGTTTAATTTGAGCCCAAAACAATACATGTTAAGGGGTAAAAATTGGGGATCAACGTTGTAAAAGTTTGACCTCTGCGGTCTCTACCAACTTTTCTCTATGGTAGTTAAGGAAGCCTATTATATAGTAAGACATTACCGTACATATTCACACTTTTTAATATATACACATACATGTAAACTTTTGAACAGTACATAAGACCCGAGCAAAGCCGGGCTGAACTGCTAGTATATATATATATATATATATATATATATATATATATATATATATATATATATATATATATATATATATAAGGAACGTTGTGTATATGTGTGTGTAAGAGTTCGTTTCCTGTTAACTTTCAAATGGGTAGGCTGATTTTTTAAATTTCACACAAATGTACTTTATGTGCCTGGCAGTGTTCTTACATAGGTTTTGTATTGGAATGTTTTCGATAAGTATCCATAATCGATAATCGAAACATTCGATGAAAAAAAGGAACATGCGCTAATTCGGTATACGACTTAACAACCTATAATGTATTAGAGAAGTTTTATTACCGCACACGCAGAAAGGCCCAGCATATGAAGTCAACAGTAGGTCCTTTGATATGATAGAAGCAGATTCGAAATGAATGTTTATGTTTTGAGCACGATTGAACCATGATACTTGATTTTTGCATTTTAAACTTGAATTCAATCCATTATATAAAAATAAGTTTAGAGAATTAACAGTAGGTTCTCTTAAGTGCAATGTAAAATACAATGCATTGTGGACTAATCACTGTGGGGATGCATATGAAGCCTACTCCCAGTGCGCAGCGATTGGTCCCCAACTAAAGCGTGACATCAATCAATTTGATTGAAAAAAAAAATGAACGATTTCACCGATTTCGATGACAATAAAAATATAGGAGTGTGAAACATTCGTTGATCATCGCTTAATCTCGGGTAACGTCGTGTAACCCTACTAGTATATATCTGTTTTGCAAGTTCTTTCCAAGAATTACATTGACGTGGGCCAATTTTTATTGATATCACATTAACAGCGAGTGAAAAGTAATTTACTATAACTAATTATTTAATACATTTTCATTTACATATATCATTTATGTAAATCAACTAATAATACGTGCGTAACTGGTAAATAACAATTGAGCAATTGAACAAAATGATAATTCTATTGAATCAACATTTTTTTCAAGCATCACGAACACGTTCATATATATATATATATATATATATATATATATATATATATATATATAGGCTTATATCGCCTGAAGAGTCCTAGAGTCGATGAAACGCGGAATATTCAGTGTAGCTTAATCGCCATATATATTTTATAACTTACTAACTAGCTCTACCTACGTATTGAGCACTTTTGAAGTAAATATACTTAAAGTTTACGCATAATTTATACTTTCGTACATTAATTTTATGTGAGTAAATGAAGTAGTTATATGTATCTATACACACATATATATATGTATATATATGTATATATATATGTACATATATATATATATATATATATATATATATATATATATATATATATATATATATATATATAATGAGGGTAAAGACTTAGCTAATGGAGTCAAAGGGGTCTTCGTGGCTAGGTTCTGATCTCCCGACCGGCAGGAATTGTTACCTCCTATACTAATGATTGCGTAAGCATGAAACACTAGTTTCTGTAGGTGTAAATTAAATTATATGTGTGTGTGTGTGTGTGTGTGTGTGTGTGTGTGTGTGTTTTTAAACATTTAGAAAAGATTAAAAAATGTTGAATTAAGAATCAACCGAAATGCATTCGTAACGTAGTCGTTATGCTCGAACCGTGTCATTACATTTCAACAACTCGGACCCACACGTTGTCTTGTACCGTCGCAAAAGTAACAAACAAAAAAGGAAAGAAATAAAAAATCCGACTCGGCATTTTTTTTAAGTGCAAATAAAATGTATTTATTCCTGGCTCTTCCAAAATACTTCATTTTATTATCTTTCAAAAGTCTTTTCGCGCACACATGTTTTACAACGCTCTACAATTTAACATATGCTTTTCAAAAGTCTCTCTCCCTGCCACTTGCGAGCCATAACAAGCACTTTCTCGCCTTCGACTTCACACGTTCATCTTCCCTGAGAGTACTTTGCTTCTCTCGCCTGTCCTTTTTTCTTTTTTTATCTCCTTCTTTCCGTGACGTCAGCGTGTTTACACTTGCCAATTTGTATACGTGTTTTAACTGCTGCTGCTAATATTTTCGCTAGTCAGCTATCGTACAGCTGCTGCTGATTTTCTCACACTATCGTACATATCAAAGTGAGAATTCTTTTTACATACGGGTATTTTAATGGCTGATAAACAAACGTCGGGGACACGGTACTTGGTTGAAAAATCCTTTCATCTAAAAAATACATGGAATATAATATATAAATAGAATTAAATTCTCATACCGGAACATTAGAAGCAATCAAATATTAATAATTTGAAACAGGTAAGTGATTTTTTCACAGTTGGATATATATATATATATATATATATATATATATATATATATATATATATATATATACTTGTACTTTTTTGTAGAAAAAGAAATCCCATACAGTGCTCTATTATAAGGGAAAAAACCTTTCTCGAAATAAGAGCAATATATTTTTTGTATAATATATACAGGAATTTACATCGGTAGTCGGTACCGGCGGTTTCAAGCCCGGTAGTTGAGGACTGCTCTTAATGTCCGCCTCAGGCTCTCTTCAGATGAGATGAGAGTCGGCTGAAGAGAGCCTGAGGCGGACATGAGGAGCAGTCCTCAACTATCGGGCTTGAAACCGCCGGTACCGACTACCGATGTAAATTCCTGTATATATTATACAATATATATATATATATATATATATATATATATATATATATATATATATATATATATATATATATATTACATCCACACGAGTTACGTTTTTTTGTTTTTCATAAACTTTTTTTTTTAATAAAATCGATGAAAAAAAAATTGTATATTTTTTTCGGTGAAACCTTTTATGATATTAAATTTTGGTCTTTCCTCATTTTATTGAAATAAAAATTATGGTTTGAAATTACATTTTCATATTGTTAGAAGTTTGTATACATGGAGAGTCTATTTAATGAAAAGTTATCAATGGCGACTTGTCCAAAAATTCTGATACACCTAACGCACACCTACAAACAGCAGGGCAACGCCGGGCGCCCAAACTAGTATTTATATAAAGAAGAATAACGGAAAGAAATAATAAAATACCTGACGCCCAAAATCGACTTCAATCTAACGCGCAACTCAGCTATGAAAGCCAGTGTCCAGTAACAACTTGAAAGCGAATGTTTATATAGTCAGGATTCATAATTCACGAATCCCTTAACCCTCTGCAATAATGGAGATGTTGCATTGCTCAACGTTTCACCGGTTGCCCACAATTCTGTCGGTTGTGGGCACGAGCATGTGTCGTGGCAAAGTTTTCTCTCGTCTACTCCACAATGTTGTTCGTCCATCTCTTTTTTCTGTCTGCCGCTTCTCTTTCAACACTGTGTTATGCTCTGGAGAATTGTCTTCGATAGACCACTAATACTTGTCACATGCCCAATGTTTTCCTTTTTTTTATCAAAATGTTTCAGAATGGCAGACGTATGCATTCATATATATATATATATATATATATATATATACGTTTTATTTTTCATTACCGTTTTATCTGTTCAGTTACATACACGTTTCTGTAAGGTCTGACGAGGCTGTTGGATCGTAAATATAGTCTGGCAACCGAAACATATGTAACTGAACAGATAAAACGGTAATAAAAAACGAAACGCATATTTGCTCTGCGATGGTATTGAGCACTCTCTTCAGGTTTTACTAATTAACATTTTTACCAAATATATAGCCAGAGATGTCTCGTGTCGCGGGGTTCGAATCGTTCGACTGGTAGTAATCGTGACACCCTCCTGCACTGAAGAATCCCGAAAGGATGAAACACTAGTGTCTGTAGGTATTTAATTATTATAGTAAAAAAATAATTATGACAGCCCCTTTAAGAAATACGTTTCTTATCGTTGAGCACTTTCAGTTGAATTAAAAGTCGGTCAATTTAGCTCTTATGCGTAGATCATCGTATAACGATTTGATCACTGTCTGTCTGACGTAATGAACATTTAAATTAAAATGTTTAAAAATTCAACGCTATTTCACACGATTAATGGTAGCCGAATGGATACGGCCTCCGCCTCCGCTAATCGAGCCAGAGATGTCTCGTGTCGCGGGGTTCGAATCGTTCGACTGGTAGTAATCGTGACACCCTGCACTGAAGAATCCCGAAAGGATGAAACACTAGTGTCTGTAGGTATTTAATTATTATAGTAAAAAAATAATTATATATATATATATATATATATATATATATATATATATATATATATATATATATGTGTGTGTGTATGTGGATACATGAACACTAACAGCGGTTCATATTGACCGTCGACAAATTGACTATTGAACAATAGTATTTATTTACGATAAACATCCAATTACTGTTGTTTCAACTTTCTCTCCCTCAGTAATTTCCATCGCTACATTTATAATTCGCAAAAAACTACTTTGACTTTAATAATTTAATACTTTGACTTTGTGTTGCGCGAATGATTGATAAACCTCATCTGTTTTGAGCAGAAATAAAAATAAATAACATTTAAAATATAATGCACTCTAATGCTTTCTTTTCGCGCGTTTTTTTTTATCATTCTTGCTTGTCTTTTTAACGTTTTTCTTTATTTTTCTTTTTATATATGTTTTATCATCATTTTATTTAGCGCGTTTCACTCTTTTTATTTTCAATTGAAAGTACGTCTTTTACATTCTTTATATTGCTTTTTTTTTATTTTTGTTCTGTTTTAGCACGTTTCCATGTTTTCATATATTTTAGCCTCTTTTTATTATTGAAATGATTTTGCTTTCACGCGCGTTATTCTTTTTTTTTTTTCTCTTGAACGCCATTTTTAACGCTTTTCATTTATGTGCGTTTCTTTTATTTCTCCCTCTATTTAAGACCCTAACCCCGTTCATTTTTCTTTTCGTTTATTCATGTATCTTTCGGTAAGTATTTTTCTTTATATTTTAAACATGTTGCTTTTTGTTTTCATTTAAAACGCATTTCTTCTTCTTCTTTTTTTTTTTGCAACGCGCCATTATCTTTTTTTTTTTTTTTCTGTGTTATTTTTTTTTTTTTCTGTGTTATTTTTTTTTTTTTTTTTTCTGTGTTATTTTTTTTTTTTTCTGTGTTATTTTTTTTTTTTTTTTTTCTGTGTTATTTTTTTTTTTTTTTTCTGTGTTATTTTTTTTTTTTTTTTTCTGTGTTATTTTTTTTTTTTTTTTTTCTGTGTTATTTTTTTTTTTTTTTTGTGTTATTTTTTTTTTTTCTGTGTTATTTTTTTTTTTTTTTCTGTGTTATTATTTTTTTTTTTTTCTGTGTTATTTTTTTTTTTTGTTCTGTGTTATTTTTTTTATCCCCCGACAAAAGGAGGGTAGAGCTGTAAATTTACCCTTTTCCGTTCGTCCGTTCATCTGTCCGCACTTTTCTTACCTTGGAATTTTTGAAATTTTGCACAAACATTAAACATGATATGAGTAAAAATAACACAACAGATTTTTCAGGAAAACTCCCGTTGCCCCCTAGGGATGCCTTTCGGTGTTAAAATGACTAAAATTGACACTTTTGTGCTTATTAAAAAAGATTGATGCCTTGGATTTTTATAAAACTTTCTGAAAAGTTGTAACAAACTGATTTCTATATAATTTTGTTTGTCTATAGTTTGTGATAAATCTTTGGTGTGCCCCAGGGGCTCTTTTAAGGCTAATAAAAACACTCCATTTTTTGGGGACTATTTTTACCATATTTGTCCAAAATTTTCTGTGTATGTCTTTTAGCAGTTTTGCATGGTGCTGAACTCAAATTTAAATATGTTAAGGCCTTGAGGACTTTTGGGGCTAAATCGGGGGGGGGCAAATGATGGACTTAGGCATTTCTTTCTTTTGCATGGTGCAGAACTCAAATTTACATATGCTTAGGCCTAAAACTGCAGCGTTTGTTCATTTTTACCAGGATGTGACGTCCCCTGGGGACTTTGGGGGCTAAATGGGGGGGGGGGTGCTGAACTTAGTCATTTTTTTATGCCACGTTCACTGTGCATGCACGGGGCACCATGCACGCTTCACTTGTTTTAAACGTATTTTCATATTCACTACTTTTAAAGTAAGTCTCTTTATAGCGCTTGAACCAAACTTACCCACAACAAATGCATACGCATATATTTTGTTAACAATCACCGTTATAATCATTCTTACCCTAACTCAGTGTTGTAGGTACTTACAAAATGAATAGCCGATGCTATAATTAATTTGACTTTTCTCTTCACTTAAAAATTCATCAAAAATCAGGAAATTAACCAAGTTCAATGAATTTTTCAGTATTTATCAAATAATTATCACGGAATAAAACGAACTCATTATTTTTAATTTAAATCTTACTGGCAATGTATTATTTTGTTTAAACAAAAAATACCTTTATTAAAGTTACCGTTTTCAGTAGTAAAAAAAAAATGCATGAATATATTTTTGCTTTTTTTTATGAAAATAAAGCATCGTAAATTGTAAATTAAAAAATATTTAATTTTTACAGGAACATTACGGAAAAGCCCCTAAAATACGTATTAATCAATTCGATATAACTTGAAGAAAAATTAATTTCTCGAACTATCGATATTATCATCGAATTAAGCATTTTTTATTTTATATTTTCACACACACACACACACACACACACACACACACACACACACACACAAAATGAATAAATGTAATTGCAAAAAATATTTCTACTTTTTTTTATTACAGGTTTCGCAAGATCTTTGTAGGTAAGATTCTAATATTTTCCTTGCTTGCATGAATGTGAGACTTTCGTCGTAACATAATTTTTATATAATCTTGAAAAATATATTTGTTTAATTCAAAAGCAGGAACATGGAAAAATAATTAAATTAAAAAAAGGTATAAATTTTACAAACGTTCACGATAGGAATCTACGGATGCATGGCTGGAAAAAATCATTGTCTACCTCCCTTTAACTACCTGATGTCATTTTCAGACAGCCTTTCGACTGTATAAGTTTTTCGTCTTTCATATAACCTATGTAACGAAGACTTCGTTTTATTTTGGTTGAACGAAGCGAGAATCTCTCGCTTTTGGGGCCTAATTTATTTTTTGTGCAAACAAGGTGCTTTTTTTTATTTAATTCAATATCTTAGGACTTTACTAATTATCTTTGAAATAGACCCAGAAAACTAGTATTTATGTTTTAAAGGATTTTTACAATGAATTTATTTAACTTCAAAATTTAGCTGAATTCGTTAGATCGCTGTGAAAACATTTTTCATAACTAATTTTTTTTTCACGTGTAAAAATATTTTTCCTTTAGGAAATTAACTTTAGTCATTAATCTTTCAAATACAATCAAAAAGTAGCCGGAAACCTAAAAAAAAAAAAGAAAATGATAAATCGGCTTTCAAAACTATGTCCCCTAATCTTTATTCCACCATTTTTTTCTCGTACCTACAGTGTTACCACGCGATTTTTTTTTTCTATTGATCGCTCACTAGCAAAAATAGATGACTTTTCCAGAGGTCTAAGTGACAACAAATTTCCCAAATTTGCCAGTACTCTCCAGTTTTTTCGATCACTCTTGCAAATCACATTGTGTTATCAGAACCGTCATTCACTGTTGATTTCTCACTGATAACGGCCGTTGGTTTTTATTGGGGGGGCGGGGATTTCAATGACAATAAAGCTTTTTGGAATTGCGGTATTCTTTCTAATGG
>NC_136503.1:31878252-31938252 GCF_053919585.1 Euprymna scolopes
CTTGTAAGCAAGGTTCAGAAATAGGGCCAGAAATGGAATGTAGAATTTCTCATTGTTCAATTTAATATAAAATAGTAGATATGTTTGAGCAAAAGGAATTTTGATTGTTCAATTCTGTTTTTTATTAAAACTAAATTAAAATAAGGTCAGTTAGAAGAACGAACAATAGCAAATTAAAAACATATTGAAAAGAAAGTTAGGTCGAAGAATAGGTTTGTAAGAATTCTTTGTCTGCAGACATGTGCGAACCACGCATGTTCAGGCCACGTGGGTCGATCACGTTTTGGGACATGCGTATGACGTCATGGCAGAAATGAATTCTCAGTATAGGAGCTAGAGTTGAAGATGAGTTAGACAGATACGGACAGAGACGGGTATACGACAGAGTTGGAGATAGGAGGCAGTCAAGCACGGTCGGTCGGAAAGGGTCCCTTTGAAAGCGAGGGAGGAAGTTTTAATCATGTAGTCGATTTTGAATTCCTAGATGTCATCATCATTGCGACCGGTCGAATGTTATAAAAGAACACATCATATTTTGTAACTGCCGTCTTATGTCGTCATTCTACCAAATTGAAGGTAATGTGAAATAATCATTAATATGAACTTTGTGTCCTCTCATCTTATATGAACTTTTTCCCACTCATCATCTTTATACTGGACTTTGTGTATAACTTATCTAAGTAATGTGTCCCCCTCTCCATCTAAGTAATGACTGTCCACAGTCCTCTCTTGTGTTAAAAGAACTGATCAATCTTTCTCCCCACCGACGATATATGTTATAAGAAACCACAGACTGTAAAATGAATGTCTTTCTCCTCTCTCCCCCCCTCATCAATATACATGTCTTTCTCCTCTCTCTTCTCCCCCTCATCAATATACATGTCTTTCTCCTCTCTCTTCTCCCCCTCATCAATATACATGTCCGCCGTTTATAAATATGAGTGTGATATTTAAAAGACCCCCAACTACACAGCACACCCACAACGTTGGTATATTCTTGATCAGTATTTCCCTGGATGAATAATATCTAATGTTTAAAAAATATTCATTCTCTGAGGAGGGAGGTCAATTTGGCCAGACTTCGTCAGGGGAGGAGGTTTTTCAGTGTTTTTATTAATCTGTAATAAAATGCGGACTAATTACTCGATGAATGAGTTGCTGTGTGTCTATATGTAAATGTTCAGCTAGAGAGGAATCGGCTGGGCGGAGGAGAAACCGGGAGGGGGGATATGGAAAGATGAAGAGAGATAGAGAAATAGGCAACGCCGGGGAACCCTGCTAATCATTAATAAGAGACAAAGAGCTGGACTGTATGTGCTAACCATTCGCCCAACACGACAAGATAAACGTTTTCAATTCGGTTTCATCATCATTATCATCATCATCATCATCATCATCATCATCATCAACATCATCATCAACACTAGGGCTGTGACAACAGCATATTCTTTTCATTGTTTTAACTCTTGAGTATATATCCGTTAATATTTTATATGTTTTTATATAGAGTGATGTGGTTCTCGGTTGATTGACTGTGTCTTACTGTGTCGGATATACACTCGAGAGTCAAAACAATGAAGAATATTCTGTTGTTACAGCCTTAATCATCACAACCAGATCGTATTAATGTTTTGATTCTATTGTTGGCATTGGTTTCCCTTATACTTTTCTAGTTAGTATTCTTTTCAGAAAGACATTGGGTACTTATGGGAGGGACCACGTAAAGGTTACCAACATCTTAAGTAAAAGTGATTGTGTCGAACGAATTGGATTCGAACTTGGCAACTTCGTCAGTCCGTGTTGTTAACCACTTAACTACCGTCACCTCCCACTTCGTTTTGATGTATAAACCGTACGTGTACTTTCGTTCTTTTTTCTTTCTTTTTTTCGGGTTGAAAGTAAGTCAGAGGCGAAAGAGAAACGTAATCTGTGAAAAGCTGGTTTATCTGCATTTCTAGAAGCAATAGAAAAGTTAATGACAAAAAGTTGATTTATTTGTATGGAAATACAAGAAAATAACTATTTGGAACTCTTATTATGATAATAAGTTTCACACTGAAAAATGTGTAGGTTTGCTGGCGCACGAGTAGTCGTAATGCTCTAATATATTGTTTATACGTGTGTATTTTTAAATATATATATATATATATATATATATATATATATATATATATATATATATATATATAAAAATATAAAGCCAACATGAAAACAGTAGTCCAAACGATATGACTAGTATCAATCCACAACTCAAAAATTCCGAAACGCATTTTTATTTGTCTTCACACCATTTTTTCCTCTCGCCAAATGTTGTTTCCAAACTTTCATTGGATTCTGTTATAACAAGCCGCATGCAAGACACACACAAGACGCTCTGTATATATATATATATATATATATATATATATATATATATATATATATATATATATATATATATATTCTTTATTCACTCCCAAGCATTTCGTCACAGCAGAACTGGAGTGAAATACGATCTTTTGCTTGTGGTTTCTCTGCATCCATTTGGAAACCGTCGCCCCCTTATGGGGAGATTTGTTTAACCCATCTTGTCTCTTTGGTGGCTAAAAAAACCAACTCACTAAAATTATACTAAATAAAATAAACTGCTGTCTTTACATTATAATATTGCTAGCGTTCGTTTGAATATATCCTGCATTACCGCCGTAGTGATTTTTTTATATAAGCATCGCCGCTTATCAAGGCCCAGAGGACACTCGAGGATAAGGGTTACAGTAGTCAATTGGACAATTTAGTAATCGTTAGTAATGAAAATTCAGTAAATTTGTTAACTTAAGTGGAACGGCTCATCAAGAACTTGTTTACGTTGGACTTGAAGACAAGGATATTGTAGTCAGCTGGAAAGCAGGAAAACGGGAGACAGTTCCACAGACGGGCAGTTCTAGAAAGAAGCTTTGTTCATGGAATCTAAGTTTAGGTTTAGGCACAGATAAAGAGTGGAGGAAAATTATTGCTAGTGTTTACAGCTAGACGAATGTTTTTGCGAAAGTTTGGCGAGGGGGTACCATAGATTGAAGCTCAGTCGAGCACTTTCCATGAAAATAACGATAAAGCAAAGACAAACTCACATATGTGATATGCACGTATTTATAAATACTTACATATTTATAAATATAGATACTGAAAGCCACAACGTGTACGATTATGTATTTGAGATAAGTATCATCCGTGTGTTCACAGTTTAAGGAAGAAACCGGAAGTCATATTTAGGTTATCACTCGATTCGGTCAGTGACCGCAGACAAGTGAATTTTTCTTAGAATTGTTTTTTATGATATTCTTATCCACCTCTATCCTCCCACATTTTCTCGTTGTTTTTTTTTTTTTTTTTTTTTGTAATTGAGAGCTTTTTCTTTTGTCATTTTATTAAATGTCTCAGTGTATCAAATAACGTCAGTGGAGCACTCATATATATATATATATATGTGTGTGTGTGTGTGTGTGTGTGTGTGTGTGTGTGTGTTGTGTGTACGTGTGTGTGTGTAAATATATTTCTATATATGTATGTATATATACATTATATATATGTATGTATGTATATATATATATTTACGACACACACACACACACACACACACACACACACACACACACATATATATATATATATATATATATATATATATATATATATATATATATATATATTTGTATATTTCGGCAGCAAGTAATTTTTAAGTACGTCTGATTGAACACGACAGAGTTGTGCTTTTTTCTGATTTTTTGGGGGGATATCTTTTCAATTCGCCGAGCGGTCTTTTTTATTTCAGCTGGCATGTTGCATACATTGGTCACACCACAACAACACTCTCCCGACGACTAACGTATTATTTAGCTGACAATACTGCCATAAAACAACACCTAACATCCCATGATAAAAACCTACAGTCTTCTGACATTAGAAATATCTTAAGGAACAATACTTAAATTCGATACCTTAATAATTGCACATGACGACTAAAATTAATAGACTCCATATTTATCAAAAAACTACAACCCCCTTTAACCAGATTTCATTTAACACCGGGACAAATATACTAACTGTATTTAATAACTAACAAGAAACAAAATAAATAAAATATAACATAAAAAAAATGAAATTAAAAATAAAAATAATTCGCCCTTACCAATCCTGAACCCACCTTTATAACCAATAAAACAAAACTATAAATACACTAAGCCTCAAAGAAAAAGAAAAAAACGACAACAACAACAATCGCCCCTGACGACGACAGAAAGTGCTTGAGAAGAAAATTGTTGAACAACAACTTTTGGGCGCCATAATATACAATATGCCAGGTGAAATAAAATACTGCTCGGCGAATTGAAAAGGTATTCAAAAAATCGGAAAAAAAGAATATATCTGTCGTGTTCAATCAGACGTGCTTGAATAATATATATATATATATATATATATATATATATATATATATATATATATATATATATATATATATATATATATACAAGCTATAGTTGATTTATTTATTGATTTTTATTAGCGATTCTAAGGTGTTTATTTTTTTCGCTCACCTGAGCGTTTTCAGTGAGTTACCTGCGCTTAGTTTATATTCACATCACCCCCTTTTTTTTATTTGGGACGTACTTTGTTATTATTATTAATTTCATTCATTAAACATTTGAATGCTTTATTTAAATACTTATTAAATATTTTTCGTGCATGAAAGTTATATATAAACATGTGTTTCTGCATATCACCCGTCTTCAGCATGGCTAAAATTTTGACAAAGATCGAATTCGTATCAGCTCGATTAATAGCCTGATCTTTTACTATCCGTCCATGTTACCTAGTCGAATTTTATATATGATTTTTATCGATATTAAATATAAGATCTATTGTTGATTTATTTTTTTTATTATCGGCTTATTTGTGCATGTATACATATCTATATAATTATAAAACTCAAATGACCTTGTAACGGGTGTTGTAACCCACGTCCTGTTTATGACTTCCGGTTGCGCATGCGTACATAAACAAATAATCAACGCGACAATAAAACGTATTGTTTTATTGTGTACATTTTCAGCTTCTCAATTGTTTTTTTTTCGCGTTTAAATTATCCAAATAAACAATTGTTAATACTTTCTGCATTTTTTTACATCGTTCATTTCTGTATTACGTTTAAGTTATTTTAACAAAATTTTCTTACAAATAAATCTACTTTAACTCGTTGACAACCATAAGAGCATCTTGCAACGGCGATTTACCCACCGCCTTTATTTTTTTAATTTATTCTCCATTTTAATACACCTTTCTTACAAAAACATGCATACATTTTCTTCTACACTGCCAGCATAAATAAATAACCCCGAAAATATTTTTTTTTAATTTGCGTTACAAATAAATAATCAACGCGACGATAAAACGTATTGTTTTACTGTGTACGTTTTCAGCGTCCCAATTGTTTTTTTTGTTTTTTTTTCAAGTTTAAATTTAAACCTATATCAAAATTTGAATCTCACTTTAAGTATTATGGTATCTGTTTAGTGCACGTTTACCTATAAGTATGGCAAACCACTTATAATTCAATGAGTGTAAGTATTTTTTTCAAAAGTAAACAATTATAAACAGAACGACTCATAGAAATTTATCTATATTCTTTTTTAATTTTTACATACTTTCATAGAAATGTTTCTGTTATGTCACAAAAAACTATTGTCACAAGTGTCACGCTTATACATGAATTCCATAGCTAATATAACATACTGACCCAATGGGTCACGGGTAGTCTAGTATTTAATAAATATTTGAATAAAATTTTCGAATGTTTAATAAATAAAAGCAATAATATATATATATATATATATATATATATATATATATATATATATATATATATATGAGTGTGTGTGTGTGTGTGTTTTAAAATGTTACAGAAGGTTGGAAAAACATCGGTACCGTCGGTTTCAATCTGATATAAGGGGACAGCTTATGATCGACAAAATATTGAATTCTCCTAAACCTTTGTTTATACCTGTTTTTATCGGAAATGGTGCTCGCATGTTTTTTTTCTTTTGCAAATCACAATATTTTTTCTTGTTTATCTATTGTGTTTACCTATTATTTATTTCAGCAGATAATTTACTCAACTTTGTTTCTCGACATTCCCACAAATGTAGGACTTCCGGTTTTGTGGGTGGCAGGTTTAGGCAAAAGTTTGGGCTTGAAAATTTTAATTTAGATAACTTTAGTTTTGCGAAATAAAATAGAAATGGAAAAATAGAGCCTTAAAATCACATTGAAAATTACTAAAGTTTTTTTTTTTATTTTGTGTATATAGATATGAAAAATACAAGAGGAAAAACAAACGTAAACGAAAAAAATCATCGAATTCGAGAGATATACCGGTTTCGTTCAGATCAACAAACCTCTTCGGAAAAGTGAATATGTTAAATTTACTGAAACCCCGCAAAACAGGCAAAAGATGAAGACACACAATGCTTTTGTCACGTGATTATATATTTAAAATTTTAAAAATAGGTCGTGAGTGGAACAAAATCATTAAAAATGGGATAAATTAAGAAATAAATTACAAGGAATGAGGAGGCCGTACTTTTAATGGCTACCGATCGAAACATCGTCATGTCAATGTCGCTTTTGTACGTAAAATAAATAGCTCTATTTACTGTTGAACACTATTATATAAACCCGATTGAAATTTGTATCCTGTAAATACATTCTTAACCTGCATTAATATATATATGTGTGTGTGTGTGTGTGTGTGTGTGTGTGTGTGTGTGTGTGTGTGTGTGTGTGTGTGTGTGTGTCTACATACAACCAAATATTATTTTTAACAACAGATCTGATGGAATAGATAATCTAAGATAATCTATAATACATAATAAAAGATAATCTGACGAAACCTCCTAATTTTAACTTCCTGTGACGAAGAAGACCTGATATCTTTATTACAAACTTTGCTTTCGTATAAGCTGTTTCGCTTTAAGAGATCTATAGTTACTAGTAGCTAGCTGACCGAAATATGCTCATGAATGTGTAGCAACATATTACTGCTTATGTAAAAACAAATAAAGATTTAACTCACGACTGTAAAAATGCCATTTAAAAAGTAGAAGTACGAAAATGGGACAATTACTAAATTCGAAGGCCATGGAAAAATAAAAATAACAAAAAGAAAATATACGGGTTGAGGTGAAGGTAGGTACAAGTGCTTGTTCTCTTAAAATAGAAATTCTTAATGCATCTTTATATGTATAAATAGTGTATTTTGCCGTCTGAAGAGTTGCTGTTTTGGAATATTTTTTAATGATATAATATTTAGAATTGTTCAACTACGCATGAAACAATTATAACGCATATGAAAATACACAATATGATGTTCTCATTTTATATTTTGTTATCTTGATTTTTCCGAAAATATTATATATATATATATATATTTGAAACTGACGGTATCGATGCTGTTCTTCTCATATATATATATATATATATATATATATATATATATATATATATATATATATATATAAATGTAACTCTTGGTTCGTTCGCAATTAATTGTCTAAAAAACCACTGGACGGATGGCTTCCACGTTTTGGTATAATATGTTTACTATATCCATGTGTGTTTTTATATATATTTTTTTAATTATAACATTATACTTAATTTTTCTACGATAAATAGGTGGGTTTCTTTGTACCGATAGGCCATTTTTTTATTTAGGGACAATTATTTATAACCGCTTCCTGTCACGTGGCCAGTGTTTCTAATTTAGCGGTTTTCCTGCTAGATCTGGAGATTTCGTTTGCAATCTAGCGGGAAATTCTAGAAAATCTGGAGATATTTCGCACCCACACACACGCAAGCGCTTGAAAATACTTTAAAACATAAAATAAATTCATTCATGTAAGTAATAAAAAAAAAGTAGCATTTATTGCCTTTGGTAACAATTATTTATTGATTATTTGTTTTGTTTTTCACCTTTTTTTCGGCTAACCATTCTTAAATCTCGCTATAAAATCGATTTTTCCAAGTACATTTTAGGTGGAGGGTGGGTATTCCAACCTTGAAGTGTAGTTTAAAATACGAAATTATTTAGTCGAAAATTGTAAAAAGCAAGAAACAACAGCAAAAAAAAAAATTTATATCAATATAGTAGAATTTAATTTTCTACCAACCTAAATACTTTTACCATGCTAAAACAAAGTTTTTTTGTTTTTTATTTTTCTAATTTCAAAATATGTTGCACCATTATTGTGATGTTTAATTTGCAGTAGATTTCAATTTAACTTTTATTATAAAAAGTTTGAGTTTGATTTGTTTCCTGCAAAAAAAAAATACCCTCTCCGAAAAAACAGGTAAAACTAGCTGATAAAATACGGGAGCTAACCGCTTCAATATAATTCCAGAAACATATAGTGAGAAAACACGGAACATTTTATATATTGAATATACTATATTTATAATTTTCTTATGCTAGGAAGTTAAAATATGGAGTTTGGGGGGGGGTAGCGATTTTTGAAAATTTCAGATGATAAAAGTTAAAAATCTAGCGATTTTCTGGAGATTTCTTTCTCCTGATCTCGCGGGGTTTTTTTTTAAATCTCAGTTGCCAAAACTGCATCACTAAAAAAAAGTACAGGTTTAATGTAAACAGAATGTGTTTACAATATCGATAAATTTTCAATGGGTTTAATTACATGATTATTGATAATGTAACCACATGATTTAAATTTAATTTAAATTAACCATACATAGTCTCTTTCATATCAAATATTCATCGAAAAATGGTAGGTACAGATAAAACGAATGCCGACGCTCAAAGTGTATAAACATTTTGACCCCTCCCTTTACTTAAAAATTCACCAAAAATCAGGAAATTAACCAATTTTAATGAAAATTGCAGTATTTATCAAATAATGATCGCAGAATATAATGGACTAATTATTTTTACCTAAGTCTTAGTGAAAATGTTTTATTTTGTTTAAACAAAAAATACCTTTACTAAAGTTATGGTTTTCAATAGTAAATAAAAAACGCATGAATTTATTTTTGCTTTTTTTGAAGCATCGTAATTTGTAACAATAAAGCATAATTTTTACAGTAACATTACGAAAAAAGCCCCTAAAGTCCGTATTAATGAATTCGATATAACTCGAAGAAAAATGAATTCTCGCATACTATTCAGGAAATTAAAGATTCAATTAGATTCCTATTTGAGTCACCTAAATTATTTAGGGTGAAATGAGTTTAGGAATTTATAGCCAAACCTAAATATTTTTTTTTGCTTAAAAAATAGCATTTAATACAGTAAGTTAAGTAAAATTTGCATAGAATGCTCTGCTTTACGGTTGTTGTAAAAATGGAACGGAAATTTGAATTTCGTTCCCTTTTAAATTCAGTACATTTTTACATTACGTCTAACTCATCGTTCACATTCGACACATCAACTTTTATAGCTTTTCGGGTATGCTGGCAAGGTTAGGGGTGTATATTCCGAAAGCCGTTCTTAACATGGGTAGATTGGTAGGCGTGTCAGAAATTTCGTGAAAAATAGGGAATAATTCCACCCCGTTTTTCCAAGCTTATAACTCCTCGAAAAATGTAACTCAAGCCCTAATTTTTTTCAATTAAGGGAGCAAGGACCCAGGTTTCATTAAAAAAGAAACAAAAACAAACAAACAACGTGTTTTTTTTTTAAGAAAAAGGTTTTAAACTTCGGACTTTACAGGTAAATTTCTAAAAAACGCTACTTTTTTGTTTTTAATTTGAATATATTATTTATTGACCTTTTCTCTTCAATTTGTGATATATAACACTTTGGTGAGTAAATTATTTACTTTTTAATAGACATTTCAAAATGGGAGGCGTGAATTATTCGACCTCCTGTCTTTCCAAGCTTATAACTCCTCGAAAAATTTAATTCAAGCCCTAATTTTTTTTCAATTAAGGGAGCAAGGACCAAGGTTTCATAAAAAAACAAAAACAAAAGAAAAAAACAAACAACGTGGTTTAAAAAAAACAAGTTTTAGACTTCGAACTTTACAGATAAATTTCTAAAAAACACTACTTTTTTTGTTTTAAATTTGAAAATATTACTTATTGACCATTATTATTATTATTATTCAATTTGTGATATATAAAACTTTGGTGAGTAAATTAATTATTTACTTTTTAATAGACACTTGAAAATGGGGGGGGTGAATAAAAAAAACGTTTGTCTAAAATATTATATTCGGTTTATTGGAAAGAACATAAAATTTCACATTGACCCTGAAAATATCGTAAAAATAGAATCAATAGAAAAATTTTGATAGATTTTTAAAGCTTAAAAATTGAAAAATATTGAGTTCGTAAAATTAATTAGTTTTTTAAAAAATAAAAAAATATTTCTATTACTTTTAAAACAACTTTATTAGTTTATTTTGGAAGTATACTCCATAAAGAAAATAAACAAGACACTTTTAAAAGAGAAATTACGAGATTTTTATATTTTATTCGCAGTTTCGTGATAAGGGTGTCAAAAATTCTGATGCATCTGCTAGATTGGAGTGTTTATTCGTTGTAAACGTACCCTACAACCTATACATTCTCTTGAAAAAAAAAAGAATCAAATTTTTCTCTACTTTCACATAACTATTTACAGTGTTCATGTAAAGCATTCATCTGTTCTTTTTATGATAAAAATTCCGTTTTCAAAGAGAAACGTTTACTGACAAATTTCTTTTTTAAAAAAAAGTGCAAGTTTTCCTGAAAAAAACAACTTTCACCGAACAATTTATGGTAAAAAATTAATCTTTTTTGGGGAGAAAAAATAACAACTTTTATTGATTAAAAAGATTGCAAAAAATAATAAAAGTAAATAAACGAACAAAATGCAATTTTTCTTGAGGAATGTGTTCCATTTTAACAAACTGAACCACAGCAACGCGTGGCCAGGTACAGTTAGTATATATATATATATATATATATATATATATATATATATATATATATATATATATATATATATAAATGTAATTCTTGGTTTGTTATAAGTGAATAAAACCATATTTCTACGTTACCAATTTATTTGAAATTTTCAGACAACCCATCTTTAGAGTCGAGGGATGTTTTTATGTTATTAAACTAAATTTACCTCGCGAATTATTAAAATATTAAATAAAATAAACATATTTTCGTAACCGTTAGTGCGAACCTGTTTCCTTCCGGTTCGATTCATTTCACAGCCACAAATTGACGAAACGAAGTAGATTTCATTTTCTGTTTATTAAAGTCAAAGAATGTTTGCATGTTATCAAAATAAATTAACATTGCGAATTATAAAAATATTAAATTATAAATGAAAATATTTTTCGTAACTGCGAGATTGTCCCCATTTCATTTCTGGTAGAAATGAGCCTTTCACTTATTGAGATAAGTATTATTTGTATTATTTTTTATGATATTCATGCAGAGAGTGATCAGTGCTGAAATGATAACGTTATTATTTAAAAAGCCATTCTTAACGTGGGGAGGGGGTGTTTTGTACCTATTCTGTACTTTAACCTTACAATTGAATAAAAAAACATATCGTAAAACTTTAATTAAACGTGGAAATACGATTTAAAAAATAGCACGGATCACTCTCTGCATATTTTCCTTTTATTATTCTTAAAGAGTAAAACTTTTCTTATTCATGAAAAGAGTTAAGCCTACGTAAATAAATAAATAAATAAATGTTTGTACACGGGACAAATTATCAATAAATGGTTTAGTTACCTTTTTTAATTATTTATGAAAAGAGTTAACGTAAATAATCTTTGTAAAAGTAAGTGCGAAAGTGCCGTAGTTGTACTCCCATGCGTAATTTCTACACTTATAGGTTTTTTGGAAATTTTTTTCACTGGATTGTTATTGATTGGACACTAATTAAACAGATTATTAAAAAAAATTAAGAAAGAAATCATTATTTCGACATTTGAAAGTGGTGCTCACTTTTTAGTTACAACGTTCTGATAAATCAGTCACCCATTTTGTAAGCAATAAAAACGCGGTATATCAAAACCATAGAAAGTAAAAATAATATGAGTCTCTACCACATTAGTAAGTCAGAAATATATTTGTTTCTCAAAGAAAAAAAAATAGATTGAACATGACTTTTTTATTGTTTTTATGAAAATAAAGTTTCGAGTTTTTTAATTTTTTTTTTTTTTACTTATTTAGTTAAAAGTCAGTTTGTGGGTGTTTTTTGTTTTTGTTTTTTATGAAAGGTGAGGGATTTTTTGGGTTTTTTTCAAAACTTTTGTTTCTTTTAAATTTTTTTAAGTATTATAAATTTTACTAACATGCTGGAGAAATGTTGGTGCTAATGCAGAGAGTGATCCGCGCTATTTTTTTAAAATCGTATTTCCACGTTTACTTAAAGTTTTATGATATGTTTTTTTTATTCAATTGTAAGGTTAAAGTACAGAATAGGTACAAAACACCCTCCCCTCCCCATGTTAAGAATGGCTTTTAAAATAATAACATTATTATTTCAGCACGGATCACTCTCTGCATGAGTACCGAAATGTTTAATAATTTGGTATTTTTTTAGATTAGGTCCACCTCCACAATTTTCCTTTAAATGACGACATTTATAAGTTTTCGAGTATGCTGAATACGGAAATTGCATTGAAATTTTGCGGAAATCAGTAGTTATCAAGATATAAAAAGTTATATTATGCATTTTATTCTTTGGCGGCCATTTTTTACGCGCGCACGCGCCATAAACAAATGCACGCGCGTAAAAAAGATGGCCGCCAAAGATTACAATGCATAATACAACTTTTTATATCTTGATAACTACTTATTTCTGCAAACTTTCAATGCGATTTTCGTATTCAGCATACTCGAAAACTTATAAATGTCGTCATTTAAAGGAAAATTGTGGAGGTGGACCTAATCTAAAAATTTACCAATAATTTTCCATCCCGTACGCCTCCCGATATATTGCTCCGTCAACATGCGACCATTTTATATCTCCCGAAGACACTTCCGTATTTAGCCAAAAAAAAAAAAATGGGTGACCGATTTACAAGAACGTGGTAACTAAAAAGTGAGTACCCCTTTCAAAATGTTCAAATAGTTGAAATAATTTTTTTTTTTCATAATCCAGAGAAAAAATTTCAAAAAACCTATCAGTATAGAAATTCGCATAGGGGTGATGGTTGTATAACTCCGCCACGTAAGTAAATAAATAAAAAATGTTACGTGCACATGCGTTAGCCTTGACTGGAGGGGACTAAGGGAACGACCATTAAATAATTCTGCGGGTCGCCATGGAAATCAACGCCCAATGAGTACCAAAATAGTTTTCATGATATGAAGAATTTTTTTTTCGAAAAGTGGGTGATCACTTTTCCATGTAAATTTAACTTAAAATGAGCACCCACTTTCTGACCACCTGAAGAAGGGGCATTTATTTTCGTGTTTATTGGCTTAAAGGTTTTTTGACAAAGCAGTTTGGTACGCGAATGCATATTTAACAGTTTTCGTTTATGCTCACGCGTAGCATAAACAAAGGCTACGTCTGTGAAATGGAAAATAGTCCCAGAGTTCAGGGGTTATTACCATGCAAAAGAAATCAAACAAAAAACTTTTTAGCCAAGAAACACACAGAAAGAAAAAAAAAAACATAGCATCCATTTTTTTTCTATCGAATTCATTTGCTGTTTTTATTGAAAACTATTTTCCCCCGGATTTTTGATATAATTTTCCATTAAGGGCCGTGCGTCTCACGTTCGTATATAACAAAAAAAAATTTGTAGACTTCGGTGTGCTAAAAACGAATCTGCAAACCGTTTCCGTTGCAAAAAAAATAGTTTTTATGATATGAAGAAATTACTTTTTCGAGAAGTGGGCGATCACTTTTCCATGTAAATTCAACTTAAAATGAGCACCCACTTTCTAGCCACCTGAGAGAGGGGGGATTTTTTCCCATGTCTATTAGCTAAACAGCTTTGGTTTATGCTCTCGCATAGCGTAAACGAAGGCTACGGCTGTGAAATGGAAAATAGTTCCAGAGTTCAGGAGTTATTACCAAACAAAAGAAATCAAACAAAAAACTTTTTAGCCAAGAAACACACAGAAAAATGCCCCTCTCTCAGGTGGCCAGAAAGTGGGTGGTCATTCTAAGTTAAATTTAGATTGAAAAGTGATCATCCACTTTTCGAAAAAGTAATTTCATGAATATCATGAAAACTTTCTTTTTGCTACGGAAACGGTTTGCAGATTCGTTTTTAGCACACCAAAATCTACACTAAAATATTTCGTTATATACGAACGTGAAACGGGCTTTAAAGTAAAATAATACCGGATTTTTTGGAGCAGATTTGCCGTTTAGTTGTACAAATATCCTCAAACCAGGTAATCACTAAAAGGGACTTTTAAAAGTCGTCACCTGTATCGAGCAAAAGTTTAAAACCACCGATTATATGCCAGCCTACGTCATGATAACATATATTGAGTGAGTTCCTAACAGTATTTTGTATAGTTATATAGTTTAAACTCATTTTCCCAAAATTTCCCCAACCTTAACGTGTTCGATACAGTCTGCCGCCATTTGTATTTTTCAGATATACCGATAAACATTGAATGTTTTTGAACCGATTATACATTACATAAAAACACTAAAATCTTATTCAGTTTGGTAGAACATTTAATTTTCTGTCCTTTGATAACATTTATTTGATATATATTTATTTTGTGACAACTTCTTTGTATCTGTGTTGAGTAATACAAACTCTTTTCATTTAATGTAACGTTTAGTGGGCTCGAAAAATAGTGTTTATCGGGGTATTTGAAAGCTACAAATGGTGGTGAACACTGTTGATTACTTTAAGTTAGAGAAAGTGAGTTAAAACTAAAAAAAACTATACAAAATACTGTCAGAAACCCACCGATTATGCCAGCCTATGTCATGGTAACATATATTTGTGGGTTTCAGACACTGTTTTGTATAGTTTTTAGTTTTCAACTTACCTTCCCAAACTTAACGTATTCAACAGAGTCTGCGAGCATTTCTGTTTTTCGAGCCGATTAAACATTTTACATTACATAAAAACACTAAACAATTATCCAATTAGGTAGAAACGTAACTTACCTTACCTTTGCTTTCATTTATTTGTTTTTGGACAACTTTTTCGAATCTGTGTAACATTAATTACGAACTAACATTTTTGTATACAGAAAACAACAACAACAACAAAAAACATTTAGCGTTTCAACATTTTTGCTACGTTCGGCTTCATCCACTGATTGTTGGTCGAGTCCAAACCATGAATGATTGACAGAAACTCCCGAGGATCCAGATCAAATTTTGCGAGAGTACCATTTTTTTTTTTCATTTTCGCCTTCTTTTTCACTTTTTGGAGTGGATTGCTATACTAAGAATATAAGAAACATGCATTTTTCTCTTTTTATTAAATTTTTACGTTACACCAAATTGAGCCACTGCAACGCGTGGCAGGGTACAGCTAGTATATATATATATATATATATATATATATATATATATATATATATATATATATATATATATATATATATATATATATACGTTTATTATGCCTTTCCATTGTATGCCTTCATTACAATTTTATTATAAAAGTCGCTTGTCTGAAACCGACAATTATTTTCTTTTTTGATTGGAAAACTCTGAGACACGTGTTACAGCGAAACAGGTGCAGTTCAGGACTGCAACTGTTTCCCGGTAATTGCTTGACTTGTGTTTCTGCTTCCTGTTCACATTGATCCATTCCTAGCACTTAAGCATTGTAATCGAGACACCAATCAAATTAGCATTTCAACTGAAAGTAAGTCTTTTTTCTTCTATTTTTTTTTCTTAATAATAATTTCCATTATTGATTGAATACTGAATGCTCTTAAGATGCGCCAACTCAAGCTACGCTTTCAGCGATGTAAAAAGTAATTTCAGATTTCAACCGGACATACCGACTGATAAAGCCTCTTACATAGATGTGTGGACACATCTAAAGATTGAACACGTTCGGTGATTAAAATGATATTCCGATCCACAGTCCCTATCTTTATGGGACTTGTTTCCTCGACACCAAAATCAGAAAAGTGGCGGTGACTCAGCGGTTCACGGCACTGACTGACAATCTGGAAGTGCCAAGTTCAAATCCAGGTCGTTCATAAAAACACTTACACTCAGAAACATTGGTATCCTTCATGTGATCCCTCCTGCAAGTAATCGATATTCTTGTTAAAATAATTCTTAACAGAAAGATATCCGGGAAACGAATGCCAACAAAATCATCATGAATCGTGCCAAACAAACTAAACAAGCATCAAAATCAACACAATCTATGCCATTTCTGAAAACGTTGATTCCGGTATGATGCTGGCCTTGTGCAGTTCTAGGAGGTCCACCTAACCGGGTTTGCCTTCTCTGTTTGAGAAGGGGTTAGCTTACTGCTAATCGCCTGAGGCGCCCCTACCGAGAAATGCCGATAGGGTTGTCCCGACATTTTCTGCAAGTCAGAGTGCTTCTCCTCGTGAGGCACTGACTCTTCAATCCCAATATCTAATCTCTGTGTTACATTTTTCGCCGTGGAAGAGAAATAAATACCATCCTTGGCCTTTTAGCTAGGAACAAAGTGTAGTATCTGTTCTGATACTACATTTTAAGTTTGTCGGTGGCTTTGTTGCTGAGATATAGTTCTGTTTACTTAGGTAGTCCATAGGAAATATTGTTTGTCGCTAATTATTTTAGGTTTCCTTATCAGGGAATGCCGATGCGACTGGTTAGGAATTTTCGTAGACCAAAGTGCACTTCACTTAGTGTGTAGACTTTTCGAAACACAACTGACCGTGTGTCTAGCCTCCTTCAGAGTTGGTAAATAAATATACTTTTTCATACGGCATAACCACATTGACCTACTTGTTCTCGTTATATCATCGAAGTTAAGCGATATCGAGCCGAGTCTGTATTAGATGGGTGATCATTTGAGAATACCAGGCGCTGGATATAGGAGGTCGACGAAACTAATGGCAGAAATTGATATCATCAAAATTAATTTCCCCCTTACTGGGATTTACATGGCTCTATCCTGTGCCCATATATTGATTTAAATTAACTGTGACAGATCGACGGATACGACAAACAAACAGGACTTCACAAAAAAAAAAAAAAAATATGGAAAATCTTTTCAGCTATTTACTTACTTTCACCTATTCCATATTGATTTCAATCAACCGAAAAATTTAGCGATGTCAATTTTTTTTTTCAGCATGATTCTTGGTGACTGAATCGCGAAATGTTTTCTACGAAGGCTAAAAATCACACGGTTATAATTGCTTGCACTCTTTCATTCTCTGTTTCGTTGGAATTCGCTCGTTTTTTATCACTTCCCAAAGCTAGTACGTTTTAATGTGCACGTGTCAACTCAAAAAAGTATTTTCAACTAATGAAAATCATTTCAAACCCATAAAAGTAGCATGTACATGCGATGGTAATAAGACAGTGCGACGTTGGAAACCTCTATAAAGTAAGGAGACAAACTGTGCAAATCTGAACATGCACTAACATGAACAAAAGTAAACGCACACACATGCACAATACTACGCTGTCCAATACACTAAGAACATTGACTTGTAACAACTCTTTACCCAAACAACGATTGTACTATGAACATTTACTAACATTAAAGTAACTTTTATATCCTTTTTTCTTATATAAAAATGTTTATTATAAACGTTTGTACATCTCCATTGTACATTTATAAAACCCTGTTTCTGGTTTAGCTAGAGAGTAACCTATCTAATGACTCTTCTAATATATATATATATACATATATATATATATATATATATATATATATATATATATATATGTCTGCCTGTCGGTTTGTCTCCATATTTTCAAACTCTATCTCTTCCGAAACTACAAATTGCAGAACAGCGCTAGAGGTCTCAAATGATTGACTTTTTTTACGGGCCGTTCTTTTATGGGTCTCTAGCCGGTTAAAATAGTTTCTAAGATGTTGAAAATGAGTCAAAATTTAAAAATAATCGTTATATATTTTTATATTCATCTTAGTTCATATTTAATTTTTAATCAGTTCATATGCGTGTCACGTTGGTCCAGTGGTAACGTCACCAGCTTTGAATGCTGCAGTTTTGCTTTCGGTTTCGATTCTAGCTGATGGCATCCAATATTTTGTTTTTTAATTTTGAAATCACGACTTTATAATAATATATACGAAATCTTGACAAATTAAAATATACTACTTAAGCGTATTGTCGACCGGGTAAAGCCGGGCGCCCCTTGCTAATATATATATATATATATATATATATATATATATATATATATATATATATATATAATGAGTTCTTGTTGTATTGACATTTATATTAAAAGTCTATTTTCCTAAAACTTCTTAATATATTCGTTCATAGATACGCGAGCGATGGCACAAAGGTTAACTAATTTGCATATTCCCTTGAAAAACAAAATGTCATCAATTAATTATTCACTTTTGGAGTTTTTTTTATTGAACGATTGATTTAATTAAACTATTACGCTCAATTCTATTTATGCATATTTTTTCACTGTGCATAATTGCGTAGCATTTAAGATGAAAATGTCTAGAACACACACACACACACACACACACACACATATATATATATATATATATATATATATATATATAAAGTGACCTTGTATCTGTGTGTGCGGAACGGTCTCCTGTAAACTACGCTATGAATATTTGGTATGCAGAATTGAAAATTGATTCACAGGGGAGATAGACATGTGAAACAAATTCGATTTCTTTTTTATCCGGTAAAAATAACTGCAAAATGGGTCAAAATTAAAAAGAAAACATTAAATTGGCACGAGCAAGTCGAGTAAACACATTTCTACTATGCATGCGCAAATATACATTTATACCTTAAAGTCGATTAATTTTTTAACATTTTCTTATCCATCTTTCGATAGATCAAACGGTAATGACAACGAGCGGAGTACTAAATGTTTTGGTTTCGATTCTAGTTGATCTGATGACACCGAAGTAGTTTTTCTTTACTTTTGAAATCATTATATACTGGGTACAATATAATAATCAACAGAGAAATAGGAAATTTGCATAAATTATAATATTATATTCAAGTGTATTTTAAGACATGGCAGTGCTGGGAAAATTGCTAGTATATATATATATATATATATATATATATATGTGTGTGTGTGTGTGTGTGTGTGTGTGTGTGTGTGTGTGTGTGTGTGTGTGTGTGTGTGTGTGTGTGTGTGTGTGTGTGTGACGGTGTTGTCGGATCAAGTTAAGGCCAGCTCCCAATCGGTTTGTGGTGAAGGGAAACTTGCTTTCAAATTGATCATCAAAATTGATGGATACTGATAAGAGAAAGAGTCTGTATTTCTCCACTTTAAATTGGAAAACAGGAAATATTAATCTTATAATGAAGAGAGAATTTTGCTCTTCACTTTTGTTCGAAGAGTTTGAAAACAGGAATTGTTGACGCTATGATAAAAAGCAATGGCATTTATTAAGGCGCGTTGCTGTGCTAACACTGTCTCCGTAAAGGGTGGTCAAAAGTAAGTGGTTGAGCCATCTGCATTGCGTAGGTCACAAAGCAAATGTCAACTTTTGCCATAATCGAAACGAATAGCCTACAAAGAGTTAATATTAAAACGACTTTATAAACAACCAAGAAATATGACACACCAAATTCATCACCAATCACTGAGATTAATCACTTATTCGTATGAGGAATAAACGTGTTTTTGAAATGTGCCAACTGATAATAGTGTTTAACCAAACTAACGAAATCGGAGGTGAATAAACATAATAACCACACATCGCTGTAGGTTTTGGATGAGTTGGAGGGTGTTGATGATTGATTAATTGCCAAAAGACACTTTCCTGTAGTTAAAGATATGTGGGCGTTATCCTTATTCTCACATCCTCTTGAGACGAAGCCAATAAGATCCTCATCACTTGCGAAAATGCTGACCCATTCAGCATTGACATCATAACCCGACAAATCTGGATTTCTTTCACATCGAGACTTCACTCTTGACATTGCCCAAAATTCTGTAGGAAGAGCGTCCGCAGGGACATCTTCATAAATTAGAAATCTGTCCTCCCCTCCAAATGTAAAATAGAATATGCTATGAACGAGGGCGACCGAATCCTTAGCAAATGTATTAGTGACATTGACAAGGCCACCTTGATTGGGCGTTTTCAGCAAACATTCAGAGAGAACTGATATGTTGCACACACCAACTCAAAACACCTAGAAAACGACAATACACATTCTCCAACACCTGCGTTTTAAAACTACCGCATTTCAATGACAAAATAACATCAGCCGTCCGCGAAGCCATTCACAGGGAAAAATTAGACATCCAACTAAGATACCCTAGACCAGCATTAAGACAACACTTATAAAGAACTAGAAAATTGACTGACAACAATCCCTGCAATCTGCCAAAGTGTCCCATCAATAATATAGAATTATCTAAACGAGCCTATTCAGTATATCAAATGCACTGTACAGGATGTGGGAGTTCTACATCGGCAGCACAGTTAGGTTATTGCACATACGCATAAAGGAACACATTGCAATTAAGGTGTTCTCATTCCATAAACACCTGTGTGACTATCACAACCCCAACAAAGACGTACAAATAAAGATACTAGCCACAGAAAGAAACCAAGGTAATCTGAGATTTAAGGAAAGCGTAAACCCAAAATAAATAACAGGGCAGAAATAAACTACATCTTCCTTATATAAACACTGGAACAACAATAACACTCCAGACATAGACCTGTTAATAACAAACAAATAATTCTATTATGCCCTTGGCCACTAATTAATAGCAATATATGATAATAAGAAGGCTAGATGAAATACAGATAAAATATATAAATGTGTACATATACCTATAAATAAATAAACAACCAAATAGAATAAAGAAATAAATTATGATATAGGAAATGAATACATAAATAAACAAACAAATAAAAATGTAATAAAATAAATTCAGTTATTAAAATATAAGAAAATATATGCATATATATATATGTGTGCGTATGTACATATGTGCATGCATATATACTTATACGTGTATAAATATATGTGTACGTATGTACACATGTGCTCGCACATATACGTATGCGCATATAAATTGACGTATACACTTTAGCAGAGGAATCAATCTAAGCACACGTAGAGTTATCTCCCTTAAAACGGTCTAATTACCCGAGACAGCTATTAACACAACACTAGTACAGCAGTCATTAGCACTATTAAGTACATTCTTTAAGCGTATCAGGCAAAAATTAATCATTTATGTACATTAAAAAAGCTATAATAATTCCTAATAATACTTAATGTCCAGCACAGCTCGTATCCTGAAAATTGATTTGGTAGGCACTCTGCAACACAGACTTCCGGAAATAAAGAAATAAATAAAAATGAAACAAACAAATGAAACGCCTTTCTCTTTTCTTTTATCTCCTGAAGAAGAGATACTGCTCTCGAAAATTAGGAATATTAACATCTTGTACGACATATTGTGTTGGTAAATAAACGTAATATTTATAATTGAAAATTTTTGAAAATTTCTTTTTATATTGACATTAGTCTTTCATATACAAACTCGGGCCCACGGTGTTTCCCACATACTGCATTGATATAACCTTCAAACACACCTTCTTTCACACACATACACAGGCACAGATACGCACACAGATACACACACAGACACACACATACAGACACACACACACACACACACACATGTATATAATATGTATCTGCAGACAAGTGTTTTGACTTCTCTATTTCTCATCAATGTAGCTTGATATATTCTCCTCAAGAAAATTATTGTATCTTGTAAATGTATGGGATTGAGGAAAGCGAAAACAATATATATACATACACATATATATATATATATATATATATATATATATGTATGTATGTATATAGTCATCAACACACACAGTGTATCACAAATATTCAGAGGGGCTAGACTTGCACAACCGGCTAGTTGATAGTCGGCAGCAGTTTTACCCGCTGGCCCATGGGATCGGTGCCAGCAAACGATATCTTCATATATATAAATATATATATATATTTGCCTGTTACATTTAAAGTGCCCGATTTGTTTTTGTTTTTATCAAGAAAAGCTTCGCATTACACTAATTAAGCAGCAAGTGAAATCATTTATGACAGTTCTCTACCCAAGAAGAGGGGGCTTATGTAGTTATCCACAGGAAGACTCTTTCAATATGTCACAGTTCTTCAGCGCGGCAATATATTTATCTATCTATCTATATGCGTAAAAGTAGACATTATTTTTGCACCAACCTAATTTTTGGACCTTTTGATTTAAATTTGTAACCAGTTTTTTTTTTTTTTTCTCATTTTGATTCTTGTCTTTACATTGGCTTGAAAATTTTTCTGTCGTCAAATCTCAAGTTTTTTCTCCGAAAATCCTGATATACGTTTCTAGAACAGGTGCAGTTAAAAAAAATCAATTTTTCTCAGTAAACACGTGTTTTATGTCTCTGGTAACAACATATCCTATATAGAAATGAGTTTTTCTTTGGCCTTTAAAAAAATGTACACACACACGCATACACACACACACACACACACACACACACACACACACACACACACACATGAACATAATTTTTATAAAAACGCTTGGGTAATTTTTTTTTTTAACTAGGTTTAGGTCCACGGTGCGAATGCGGTATTATGGTGAATGGTGGCAGCCAAGAGTATATAGACATTTCAGGAAAACCCTGCACCCGTCCCCTCTCCAAAATTGCTCATGGGCTTCATGCCTAAGTTTCTTTTATATTATTTTTCATTTTTTCTGACTCAATTTGTAAATTTCATGCAATAAACTATATAATTAAGAGCAAAGTGTAGTATCTGTTCCTCCATACTTTGTTTTCTCACACGAGGAAGCTATCTTCTGAGCTATTTTGGCGACACATTCTCGTGCTCGAAACACTCTGAGAAGCTCTTTTCCTTTTGTTGGGTTAGCATCCTGTCTGTCTTCTCTATTCTCTCACGAGGGAGGTCTGAGCTGATAATAACGACTTTCTCGCGAAGGAGGGTCGGACATATTTTCTCTCTTCCCTCCAATTAATTCTCCACTCCTGTCACTGTCGTAGTTCTGTCGCTACCTCTTGCCGCTTTTGGTGCCATTTTTTGTTTTGTTTTTTGTTGTTGTTTTTTTTTTGCGCCAATTTCGGCTCCCCACATTAGATGCCGTCTCCACGTCGCCTCTTTTGGCGAAGTCCAGAAACTTCCACAAACATGGAAATGGAGCTGGAATCAACCACCACCGAAGAGAGAAGCAAATGGACACCCCCAGCCTGGAGGTCGTCACCGAAGACACCCTCAACTGGGGACCACCATTAAAGCAGCTGCTCCCCCAGTAGAAAGGGACATACTCCCTTACAAACAACAGGATAGCAGTTCCCCAAAAGGGCGGCTTCCCCAGGAGAGAGCCAAACGAAAATATGGCGGACATACCGCACAGAAAAAGAAAACAAAGGAGCGACTCCCTTAAAGACTTTGGGGATGGAGATGCTCCCCTGAAAGAGCAGCCGACTCCAAAAATGAAGGAGCATGCCACCCGGTTAACCAAACTGGCTGGGTGGCAACCCCAAAGGACACGAATCCTCCCCAAGAGGGCGACTCCCCCAAAAGGGAGCCAACCAGAAAAGAGGGTCATACCACGCGGACCTTACAAACCGATCCCAGTAAAACCAAAAGAGAGTCGGTCCCAAAGGACATTGAAAAAGGGGATGCCCCCCAAAAAGGAAACCTCAACAAAAAGGGCGGCTTCTGCAAAAGAGCAAAAATCATGGTCCAATCCCACCAAAAACCCAGCACCTTTACCAACAAGAGGATCCGCGTGAGGGAAGACCATGGAAAAACAACTATTCCCTCAGGAGTATAGAGACCTGTACCTCTACATCGAGGAGGCAGAGATAAAACCAGTGCTGGGCAGCTGGGAGGCGGAAAAAAGAAGACACGGTTGGGCACCTCCACAAACTGAACATTCCAGCACTATACGTGTACCAGAGAAGCTTTGCCATGTGGAACATCCTCCTACCCACCAAAGAGAATGCGGAGAGACTCTCTCTCTCTCTCTCTCTCTCTCTCTCTCTCTCTCTCTCTCTCTCTCTCTCTCTCTCTCTCTCTCTCTCTCAGAGCGTGGGAGAGTCAAGTTAATTCCCGAATACTAGGGCAAGAGAAGGAGTCGGGTGCAGGCATTCAACATACCACTTGAGATACCAGCAGAACTCCTGGAAGCTATCTTCTGCCACTTTGGTGAAGTAAAGCAAGTAGCCCCGGTACGATCGAGAACTAGCCTAAGCCAGAGTGGCTACACAGTGGTAATGAGGCTGAAGAAAGAGGGCTTTCTGACGATACCGGCCGTACTGATTTTCAAGGGAACCAGCATGATGTCGTGCGCACTGCCAGTTCTGCCAAAAACAGGGCCAC
Source organism: Euprymna scolopes (assembly GCF_053919585.1). Lineage (NCBI taxonomy): Eukaryota > Metazoa > Mollusca > Cephalopoda > Sepiida > Sepiolidae > Euprymna > Euprymna scolopes. Next base: position 31,902,826 of record NC_136503.1, read on the forward strand.
ATGGCAAAGAGCTGCCCCAAAAGGACAAATACAAGCCAACCAATTCCAAAGGCGGTCCCCACTCCCGAGACAGCCCCAGCTCCAGAGACCAAGCAAGCTGGTGCCACTCCCGCAACCTCTGCACCAACCCCATCTCCCAGGAAATCCAAAACTGCAGAAGTAATGAAGGAGGAATGGAGCACGGTGATGGGCAACAACAGCCTCTTTAATTCTCATCCAATCCATCCAGTTCGCAATAGCAGCAGCAACGGCAACAGAAGCAGCAGCAGTGGATACAGCAGCAGCAGCAGCAGCAGAAGTAGACGCAGCTACTGAAGCAACAACAGAAGACGCAGCTGCAGAAGCTAACAGAGTCATGGAAGTTGAATACCTCCCTTTTGGTGACATAAGACTTCCAGAAACAACTAGTGTTGTTCATACAAAAGGCTTTAGTGGAGGCGGTTACAGGGAGTAGATGGTGGTTTAGTCTTAAGGTAAGATTATAGACTTCTCCGTCAGATACGCTCAGCACCTCACTCTAGATAAGGCCCAGACGAAGAAGCACCTAGAAGAAAAACTAGCGAGAGCAATGAGGACAGGCGATAGCGACAGTCAATACCTAGCTGAGCATGACCTTTGCTATGAGAATATTAAGGGCAAATAGTTAGGGCTAGACTAGGTAAGATAGCAAATCAAGCCATGAACTCCGATGCAGACAAGCGCCGTGAAGCCTCTAGGCACGACTTGGACAAGTACAAGCGTCAAACACTCAGATGGACGAACCCTGACATCAACTCAGAAGATCTCTGAGAGGTTTCAGGAACATTTTGAGGAGTGTTTGACGCAGAAGCCTTGCCTACCCGTACAGGAATTCGGTGACTATTTAGCCGACTCTCCTCCTACCCCTGAGGCGGCTAGAGCAACTAGTTGCAAAGCAGGTGGTCATAGCTGCAATGAAGCAGGTCAACTACAACAGATCGCTGGGACTCAATGGTCTGCCCATACGAACTCTATTTGAGGTTGTCGCCATGTTTATACCAATTCTGATAGATGTATTCAACCATTGGTTTGATCAGTGATCCATCCTGGGTCAATTCACCAAGAGAGTAGTTACATTTCTAAGGAAGAGGGATAGGCACGGCGGAGAAGAATTAGATAACCACGGTCCCATAATTCTGCTAAACACAGAGTTTAAGATTTTGACCAGGATCTTAGCCTGTTATAGGCGATCTGGCCGAACCAGAGCAGAACTATGCATTGAAGGGGGAGATCGATCCAAAACAATCTGCACCACGATCCTAGAGGAAGGGATAGAAGATGACACGGAGGCCACGCTGATCAATTGGGATCAGTCCAAACCTTTCGATAGTGTCAACATCTCTTCCTGGCATCTGCTCTAGAGACCATCGGTTTTAAACCGGACTTCGACAAATGAATCTCCATTCTGTACTGCGCGCCGACATGCGTAGTGTAAGTGAACGGAAAGCGTTCAAAACCCTTCGTTATCTCTTGATCGGTTCACCAGGGCTGTCCACTGTCTCCCTTGCTCTACATGCTTGCTTTGGGACCATTACTTCCCAATCTAAGGAGCGAGGAAGCAAGTCCGATTCTTCACAGAATAACTCTGCCTGGTGGAACACCGGCCAGAGACTCCGTGTTCACCAATAACGCCCCCGTCTTCGTGTCGTGCTTTCGAAACATTGAAAAGGTGGCAAAGGTGCACACTCGCTATAAAATGGTTACAAGGCCCAAAATCAACCACAGCAAATCAGTTGGTCTGGGGTTGGGTGTATGGAGAGATGTCACCAGATTTCTGGCGACTTTCAGTTGAACGGATGATCCAGTTCGGATATTTGACGTATGGTTTGAACAGGTCTCCAGCTAGAAAAGAATTGGTCGAAAGTATGGCCAAAGGTCGCTGCAGTAGCAGTATCAGAATTTTTGTAGGAATTTTTGACACCCCTAACACGAAACTGCGAATACAATATAAAAATCTCGTAATTTCTCTGTTAAAAGTGGGTTATTTATTTTCTTTATGGATTATACTTCCAAAATAAACTATTACAGTTGTTTTAAAAGTAATAGAAATTTTTTTTTTTTAACAGTAATGAATTTTCCGAACTCAATATTTTTCAATTTTTAAACTTTAAAAATCTATCAAAATTTTTCTATTGATTCTATTTTTACGATATTTTCAGGGTCAATGTGAAATTTTATGTTCTTTCCAATAAACCGAATATAATATTTTAGACAAACGTTTTTTTTTAAATTCACGCCCCCCCAAGTGTCACCCATTTTGAAATGTCTATTAAAAAGTAAATAATTAATTTATGTCGGGGAGTTTTATATATCACAAATTGAAGAGAAAAGGTCAATAAATAATATATTCAAATTTAAAACACAAAAAAAATCGCTTTTTTAGAAATTTACCTGTAAAGTCCGAAGTTTAAAACCTTATTTTATAAGAACACATTGTTTTTTTTTGTTTTGTTTTTTTAATAAAACCTTGGTCCTTGCTCCTTTAATTAGAAAAAAAAATTAGGGCTTGAATTACATTTTTCGAGGAGTTATAAGCTTGGAAAGATGGGGTGGAATTATTCACTATTTTCACGAAATTTCTGACACTGCTATCGTTGCAGTGGTTGCCTCTTAGCAGTGAAAGAAAACTTCCCTTAAAGGTAGAGTGGAAGCGTGCGCCAATTACATTTTTTCTTTTCTCCTCTACCGGCTAGCTGTACTTCCCCTACGTGCAAAACACCCAAAAACAATTGAAAGCCTTCTGGTGCCGCTCGTCTAACCTGCTCTAGAATGAAGGGAGGCATTGGGTTCGCAGACAGGTCTGTATCCAACGTCCCTATGAGGGAGGCTTGGGAATGCCCGACTTCAAATGTCACTCCGACAACAAAAGACTGGCCTTGCTGGGTCGAACGGAAAAGTCTGCGTGGGACCCTGTGGTCAAGGCCACCTTTCCCAACCTCATCCTCGACTACACGGTCGAAGCACATCAAAGACAGTGAGGCGACACTGAGTTCCTTAGAGAATGCCAAGCCACGATCAAGAAGCTATCTAGCTCCAGTGACCTTTTACAGGCTTCAAGAAAGCAACTATGTAAGGAATTAATCAGGGGGAGCCGCCGACGACCTACTTGTGGACTGGGTTTGTCGGAGGAGGAGATCTGCTTCCGGTAGAGCTGGGCGCCAGGCACGGGAATAATGAACAACTTCGAATTCCTCTTGATTTGGCGACTGTCCACGTTACCACTCAACACTATACAACGCAGTGCCAAACTACTGAGTTCACCCGAGTGCCCCTACTGTGGGACCTCAGCAGAAGAAACACCGGAGCACGGTTTCTTCGATTGCAGCAAACTCTGTCGGTACTGGATATATGTCAACGAGGTGACGGTTCGCATCGATCCCGAGCATCCTCGCTTGCTGAACGTGTACCTGGTTATGCACAATACCAGGCCGCCACGGAACGGGGAGAAACAAATGGTGTTTTCTCAATCTTGCCCATAGCTAGAATAGTTGTGTGGACGTCAAGACTTCTGTTATATAATAATAATATAAAAAAAATCGATTTGATTTCGAATCACTAAGTAGGAGTGATTATTGTGAGTGAGAACATTACCTAGGGATGCCTCTTAGACAAGTAAACAGGTACATTGACAAGGATAACCAGAAACCCCCACCTTTTTGAGTTGGCCTTGTGCCTAATTATTTATTTTTATTTCATATTTGTAAATTTTACATTGATAAAAACTACAAAGTGTAGTATCTGTTCTGATATTGCATTTCCCATTTTTGTCCTCAGTGAAGAAGAAAGATTTTTAGATTATGACAATTTGAATTTTTGACCCGATCTGAAGTGTTCTTTTGGAGGAGGTGAGTGTTTACCCACATTAGAATCCGACATTGTGTCAAACTCTGCCTCTGTGGGGAGGCAATTATGTCCAACTGTTTCAAGCAGACTCTCTCTCTCTCTCTTTCTGTTTTCTTTCTCTCTCCCTTTCTCTCTCTCTCTGTTTCTTTTCCTTTATCTCTCTCTATCACTTCGCTCAGTCTCTCTTTCCTTCCCCCTTTCCCTTTCTATGTCTACCACTCTGTCTTCATCTCTTTTTTTCTTTCTCTCCCTTTCTCTTTCTTTCTTTCTGCCTCGCTCTACATTTCTCATCTCACTTTCTATCTATCTATATCTCCCGTTTTCAAATCAGGTAATATTCACATATTCCGAAAAATAAAAACTGGAACAAAATTGGGCAGGAAAAATATAAACACAGATTTAACAAGCGTTTCCACTTATTTAAAACTAGCAAGGTCATCTGGTACAACCAGTACAAAAAGTGTGCAATAGCTTTTACCCTCTCCCCCCTCTTTCTTCTTCTTCTTCTTCTTCTTCTTCTCCTCCTCTTTTTTCTTTCTTTCTCCTTAGAACTGCACGCCTGTGGAACACTTTTCCGTCTGCCTGCTTCCCACCTGACTACAACTTGGATGTGTTCAAGTCCAACATTAACAAATTCCTGATGAACCGCCCCCTTAAGTAAACACTTCATCAAATCTCCACAGTAACGTAATGTACTTGCAATAACCCTGAGTGGCTTCCGGGCCTTGATAAGTGGTGACCACTGTGTAAAAAAAAAGAAAAGAAAAGACATACGCACACATAACTAGAGTCGACGTAAGGGAAATAACTCTGATTTACTTATCTTTACATGATAACATGAAAAGATGCAGGGACGTCTTCATAATATTAAATAATATGCATAGCTATTTGACACCCAAATAATGATTTTTTTTTTTTACTTTAGATATTATACCCCGGAGTTACACTGATTTTAAAAAATAATACCAACATTGTGAGTGTTTGTTGTGTATTTTCAAGTTTTAGTTGAAAATAAAAACAGACGTTTGTCTCTTTATAGATAGCAAAACGTGATAGATAGGCTAGCGAACACAGAAAGACAGGCAAATTTGTATATGGAGATAAATAGACAAAGTGTTAGAGAAAGGCAGAAGACAAAGAGAACTAAAACAATTACAAAAAATATCTCAACTAACGACTGTCGTGACAAACACTTGACCTGAGAGCCCATCTTTCAAGCTCCTCGGTCTAGCATTCACAGGCAACATGAATTAGAACAAATTTATTAATTACATTGCCAACGAAGGTGGGCTCCTTCTACCGTGCTAGAAATTACTGACACCTGATAGTATCCTATATCTTTATAAAACTACGCATGAAGTAATGTTGCCACACCTGAGCTGGTGCCCTACTACTAGTGTCTCACTCTTATACAGGGCCCACAAAAGAGTCTCAAATCTAATCTTGCATTGTCAGACAAGCTCCACTCTCTACCTCATTGCCACAATGTTGGCGTACATACATTTGACTAACCAGAAGCAGAAAAATCCCACCCCTTCATTGTTGAAGTTCTACCCTAATAGCTTCCTACCTCAGACTGGTAGACTTTGGAATTCACTCTCCTTTTTCTGCTTCCTTACCGATATTAACCTGCAGAAGTTTAAATATAAATTGAAAAAATATTTCGCTGCTCAACAATTCTTTGTTAGACAATTAGACCAAATTAGTAGCTTCTTACGTCAAAGTGACAATATTCCTTGTTTTGGGGTGAAAATTATCATGTTATATTTAGTCTTATTATTATTATTGTTCTTTTTATTAATAGTGAGAGTCTTAGAGAGATGTTGTTGAGAGAGGGATGTTGTTTTAAGAGAGATGTTCGTGTTATGACGATTCATATATATATAAATGTTTATACTTAGAAGTGTAGATGGAAACTCTTTGAGTGAGGAGAGAGTGTTGAGACATTGTGTAGACAGTCTTAGTGTTCATATTGTGTATGTAAGATGTGTCTGTTAAGACATTTTAAACCACATGATATACATAAGACATATATAACAATTTTCACTTTACCTTTTGGTAGAATCACAACACAAAGACGACGTTTATAAAAACTCATGATGGGTTTATTTCTTCTCACGACCGGTCGTGGTTTTCTCATCAAGAATTCAAAGCTTCACATATTAAGTTTCAAAAGTGACCGTCTCGCTTCTAGACGTTCGAAATCCATGTCGGGACTGTTGTCTGTCGTCCTCAGACTCTCTCTGACTCTCCAAGTTTCTCCTTCTGTTTCTCACTATATCTGGAACTTCCCATTTTCCATGACGTCATACACATGTTAAAACATGTGTCTTCTTTCACGTGTTCTGGACATACGTGTCCAAAACTTTTTCCTTTGTTTACAAAAGGAATTTTAACCTATATTCCCAGTAACCTATTTTTCCAATATGTTAAAAACATGTTTATTAAATTATCTTGTAGTTGCATTCCTAAATTGAATTTTTCATAACAAAATTGACAACGCACATTCTTTTCTTGAAACTATTTTATCTCTAAGCTAAACAATGGTTTGTTTTACATTCCATTTTCTAATTCTCTCTCGTAATCTATTTCTAAACCTAATTTACGAGGTTCGAATTTCGTCTATTCTATTTCATTTTCATTTTAACTAAATCTCTCTATTTTTATACTAACATGAAAAGGGGACAGCCCTTATCATGTAACAATCAGTGTCCGCAAGAGATTGACTTGTAAGCCATGGAGTTTCACAACGAAGAAAGTATAACTAAGAGCTTTTTTTATTCATCTATATATATAAAAGCGAAAATGTGTATGTATGTATGTATGTATGTATGTATGTTCGCTTTTTTTGTATGTCTGCAAAAAGTTTTTTTCCAAGGCCTTCTCGGGGGTGGGGGGTCGCTCCTTCTTAAAACTTTTTATATCACGTCTAAATGATAATCTCTACGACTTAACAATGGAGTTCGCGTGTGTATTTAATTTGCTCGACTGCTACCAGCTCGCCGAATGATCGGGCGGCTGGCTTGCAGCGCAAAACTAGGTCAAATATCACGCCACTGTCTCGCATCTGTATATTTCAATTTATAAACCTAAACTGAACACACTTGTCAATTCTTCTTCTTCATGGCCGAGATGATTAGGTGTCTGTTTTTTTTTCATTTGATTTCGAACTTTGCGTAAAGGGTTCGGGGTTCAATCCTACCTTCCGGCCAAAACTTTTTTTTTTTCTTTTACACCTCCAAATACCCGGCTAACTTTTTTTTAACACACATACCTCCAAGCACTTGGGCAACGCCGGGTATATCCCGCTCGTATAGTTTTAAGGTTAAAACCTACCATACTTATATATACACACTCAGTAGAATATGAAATTTATTACATAGTCAACCATAAGTTGCTGAATGTCATCTTTATGTTTGTAAAACTTTTGAATGAGAGGGTGTGATATTGTTTTCTAGGGCATGTAATTATAAGTTTTATTAAAGTTATTGGTATTCCTCTGAAAAGACCGATTCCCATGATCATTGAATGAGATAAGAAAATCTATTGAATTGAGATTTTCCCCTTGGATTTTAAAAGACCTCCGTTATAGTATTTTAGTCAAATCTACACTTACAAAGCTCGGTGAAAATTTCAATGGTAACTCACTGAACAACACAGTAGAAGAATATGATAACACAGCAACCCTAATCGCCCGAAAGAAGAGAAAGGAGTATACTAAAAGGGAACTGAAGACAAGACTAGAAAGATGGCAACAACATAAGAGAGCAGGCAGGTTCATGGAAGAACTGAACCAGAGCTATATTGACAAGGAGGCCTCACTACAATGGCTTAAAAGTGACAAATTTCCATTTGATGAAGAACGATTAATTATAGCTGCACAAGACCAAGGTTTGCTCACAAATGGATTTAAGAAAATGGCTGGTCTACAAAAAACCGATCAATGCAGATTCTGTCACTCTGCTGTTGAAAGATGCAAGATCCTTCTAGCAGATGGTCATTACACTGCTCGCCATAACAAAGTATGTAGATGCTTACATTGGAAGATATGTGGACGGATGCAACTAGATAGGTCGTCGAACATCTGGGAACATGAACCACCACCGATAACATCAAATGGAAAAGTGACAGTGTTCTACGACAAAGACATACAGGCAGGCAGATACATAAAAGACAAGGCCATCAAGCCAGATATAGTAATATGGAACAAGCCCGAAAGGACTGCACTCATTATCGATGTCACCGTTCCAAACGACTTTGGTCTTAATAGAGCAGAACGGGAAAAGATAAAATATCAGGACCTTAAAAATGATCTAAAAGCAACATGGTCTCTGAAAAAAATAAACATCATATCAGTTGTGACAGGAGTAACTAGCCTAATAAAAAAGAAGCTTCAAAAATACTTAGAAGCAATCCCTGGAAAACCAAGCTGTAAGGAAATACAGATAGCAGCCATAAAGGGAACAGTGTCTATTCTTAAAAGAGCCCTCGGATATATATTAAACTATAATAAAATCAAGTGTTAGCCCCAGGAAGGAGCCCCTTGATCTCTTCAAACTAACAAAAGTAAAATAAAATAAACACATAGATTTTTCTTCCGAAAATCATTGGATGAATGTTAATCTCGTGCAATAATAAAATGTTTTCTTTGTTATTGGTCACCCATTTTAGTACTTACCAGGCTCATCGTTGCTTAACTTCGGTGATCAAAGAGGAACCGGTGTGTCAATGTGATCAGTCAATGTGATATATATATATATATATATATATATATATATATATATATATATATATATATATATATATGTGTGTGTGTGTGTGTGTGTGTGTGTGTGTGTGTGTGTGTGTGTACACTAGCAGGAAGGCCTGGCGTTGCCCAGGATTAATTGAGGTCTAACGAATACTCCACACATCGAATACTTTTAATGCCATTAAAATCGGTGAAATCGCCCATTTTTCAATCATATCGATGGATGACCTGCTTTGGTCGGGGACCACCGCGATGTACCGGGAGGACGGTTCATATGTCTCTCCTCCGTGACATAGTCCACAATGCATTGTGGTCTACATGGCACCTTAGTGAACCTACTGTTGATTTTATAAAATCATTTATATATATATATATATATATATATATATATATATATATATATATATATATATATATAATGGCTTTAATTAAAATGCAAAAAGCAAGTATCACGGTTCAACTGAACTTTTTTTTACATGGAGGTCATCACTTATCAAGGCCCGGAAGACACTCGGGGATAAGGGTTATTGCGTGTACAGTAATCAATGGGATAGTATCTTAGTAATCATTAGTATTGGAGATTTGATAAAGTGTCTTACTTAAGGGGGCGATTCATCAGGAATTTGTTTATGTTGGACTTGAAGACATCCAAGTTGTAGTCAGGTGGGAAACAGGAAACAGAAGAGAGTTCCACACGCATGCACGTCCAAGAAAGAAGCTTTGTTTATGGAATATACGTTTTGATTTAGGCACAGATAAAGAGTGTGGAAAATTATTGACAGTGGTTTCAGCTAGACGGATATTTTTCGTGAAAGATTGGCGAGGGCGGACCTGAGCACTTGCCATGGAAATAACGATAAAACAAAGACAGGCTCGCAACGTCTCTTCTGTGGGAGAGAGGTTGCATGAAAGAGAAAAGGGCATACCCCACTAAGCCATGGTCTATTTTGTACTCTGTCAAGGCAGGATAGGCTGTTTTTAGCAGCTCCAGCCCAGATGTGACAGTAGTACCCCATTCTTGGATGTACTTGGCTTTTATAGAGATAGAGAATTGCATCAGGGGTGAGATATCTTCTGGAGCGGTAGAAGGATCCCACCATTTTCCCAGTGATCTGGGCAACAGACTTGATGTACGTGTTCCATTTCAGATCAGGAGTAAAGGTCACACACAGAAACTTGTTAAAACGTGGAGCCTCCCCAAGACGAGAACCATCCATTTCAATTGTTGCTAGATGGGGATCAGAGCGTTGATGATGTAAAGATAGGAGCTTGATTTTAGATGCATTAAAAGTAACCAGCCACCTCTTCCCCCACTGTACCACGTGCTCAAGATCAGAGGAGAGAGAATCAGAGAGAACTTCGTCATTTACGGCCTTATACCGAACGCGTCATTGGGTTTGCAAAGAACGTACAGTTGACTTTATACGCTAGGCCCTTCTGCTTCGTGCAGTGATAAAACTTCTCAAGTACACTTACGGTATAAGGCTGTACAAGTGTGTTAACTTTGGTCAAAATTGGACTGTTCCGTTTCCAATCGTTGTTTTATTACTGACTTTGATAATTATCAAAGACATTCTGATACCGAACCTTTCTAAAACCGTTCCAGCCACATGACGTACATTTGTGTGAAATTTTAAAAAAATCGTTGCACCCGTTTCGGAGACCAAAAGGAATAATCGCACATAGATACACACAAAATGCATTATATATATATATATATATATGTGTGTGTGTGTGTGTGTGTGTGTGTGTGTGTCATGGACGTTCCTTTTTTCCTCCTTCTTCCCTATTTCTCTTATTATGCGACGTCTTTAAGTCTTCACCTAAATAACTCTTTTCAAAGGTCACCACTCCTCTTTTTTATCTACAGTTCTAACAACATATGTCATCTACCGTTGTATATCGTTTTAATGTTTATTTATATTTATTAAAAACAAACAAACAATTGCTTCTAGATTATTAGTTTTTTTGTTTATTTATTCATATAAATTGTAGACATCGAATAAATTTCACCGTGGGATAGTGGTCATTTAACCCCCAAATTTTCCAGTAAAAAATAGTGTCTAATTTGATAAAAATATAAATAAATTAAGAATAAACAAATGTTTTTAATTTTTTTGCCTTATTACATATTCTATTTTCCTAATTCCCGTCCTACTCTATACTTATATACTTCCGCCTTTGAAATAGTTTTACTGCTCTCACTTTCCCCTACGTTCATTATTCCCACCCCCTGAACTATTCTATTTTTAACCTTAAATTTTTATAAAATCAGTGTTATCTTTTTTGCTCGTACTTTTGTATAATGTTAATTTTTTCTCCTCTTCTGATGGGAAGCATTCAACTTTGAAATGCCATAGCCTAAGTATATCCCCCCTCATTTCCGTTTCACTTATTGTAATCATCCTCAACCTCATTGACATGATAATGTAATAATGTTCTTATATAACTTTAATCTTTATTTCCCTATCTTTTCTTATAAATTGCTCCTCCTAAATGAGTGGAGCTTCATCTATCCAGAAAGGTTGCTTTCTCTCTGTAAAAAATTCTATCTTTTTAAGTTAACTTTATCTCTCTCTTTCTTTCTCTCTCTCTTTCTCTCTCTCTCTCTCTCTCTCTCTCTATATATATATATATATATATATATATATATAGCAAAAATGGTAATTAGTAAAAACCTGAAGAAAGTGCTTAATACTATTGCAGATCACATATATATTCTTTATTTTATTATCATTTTGTGCTTAGTTACATATACTTCGGTTACCGAATCATATTAACGATCCAGTAACTTCGTCAGACTTTAACAGAAGTGGTTATTATGACTGGAAAAATTATATTAGAAGAAGGAAAAAAATATATGTATATATATATGCATATGTGTGTGTGTGTGTGTGTGTGTGTGTGTGTGTGTGTGTGTGTGTGCGCGCGCGCGCGTGTGTGTGTGTGTGTGTGTGTGTGTGTGTGTGTGGATGCAGTAGATGCAATGTATATGGTATATCAACAACTATACATTTTATGTGAGTCTCTTCATCCGCTTTATCAATGGGCGATCATCGAAGATCCGGTCAAGGACCGAAGATTCCCTGTGAGAAATACACCTCAACTCGAGAAAAGAAGGACGTCTCGATGAACGTCCACGAAAACAATAAGCACCAAAAGAGGATCATCAACGGAGAAAGTAAAAACATCATTAACAAGAATGGCCTTTGGTGATATATTTCAGATGTAGATGACGCGGACATTGACTGAAAAACATATGAAGCCATATCTTTGTCAGACCCGGATGTGTAACCGGATGTACCATCTCTTCTGATGTGTACAGTGAAATGGCGTCAGGTTCTTGCCATCAACCGCTAATCAGTCTTGTATCTATAACGGACAATTAAAAATAATAAACAAACAATTTAATAGGGACAACGGACAGATTGTCTTAACGAAAAGAAGGAAGCAACAGTCTAGCACTCTACAGTGACATGTACATCTACTAAGAGAATACAATGCGCACAACTGTCAGCCAATTACTTAGAAAACACTTGACCACAACCACACCTTCCCAAGATTATCTAAGAGAATAAATTCTGTTAATTATAAGTTGCGATTAATAAGAACAATAAGAATAGATTTTTTACAAATATAACTCAATCTCAGATCAAATGTATATTTTAGCATATACTTTCTAATAGCAATATATATATATATATATATATATATATATATATATATATATATATATATATATATATATATATGACAAAATTCGGGAAAACAAATGTTAATCAACTAATTCTTTTTTTACATATTCCTCCATTTTCTAAAACACCCTATTAACCCTTCTGTTAGAATTTCACCACGTTTTAATCGCCCCCATCGCTCCCCTCTAGCATAAACAATTCCCCTCCAGTTATGTAACTACCACACCACCTCTATACTTTTTTTTGTTTTCCCTTTCATCTTTTTTGTTTTATTTATCTTCTCGTCTATTACAGTTTACATTTCCATCCTAATGTATCTCTGCCGTACTTCCCAATATCTGTAACATAGCTTCCGTCTCCTCTTCTGATAAGAAGCATTAGGTTTCGGAATGCTGAGGTATAAAGAGCATTTATAACTCTTCTTCTTATTTGATATTTATTTCTTTATTGAAACAACAAATACCTATATCTACTTTATTTTGCCTTGAATTTCGTTATATATATATATATATATATATATATATATATATATATATATATATATATATATATATAAAGTTAGAAAAGCATTTCATCCAAGGCATGTTTTTACTATAAGCTTTAAAAATAAAGGTACAAGATTCAATTTGAAATTTATTTATCTTCAAAGTGTACTTTTATAAATTTTACAAAGTAAGGTATGCAAATTTAATACCTTACTTTGTAAAATGTATATTCACATAACCGACAGATCAATTGATAATGTTTAATTGCATCAGTGCCATCAGCTATAATCGAAACCGAAACCAAAACTTATGAAGAATTCTTGGTAAAATTATTTATAACAAGAAATGGAAATACATAACAATTAAACGACCCGGATGTAAGTGTGACACAGAAAATAACAGACACGCTATTAATACAGAAATTATAATCAAACTATATTAACTAGTAATATAGCCCAAAATAATAATCCAAGTGTTTGATTGGTGAAAATGAGTAAATTCCAGATGCGAAGATGGCTTCTTAATACAGGGTGACACCCCCCCCCCAAAAAAAAAGAAGCTAAATGGAGGCCATCTAGAACATATGCTGTAGAACGGAGAAAAAAAGGCCAAAGACCCTAGTGTTTTGATGTGATGTTTTGAATATAATAAACTAGTTATGACCAAAGTTTAATTTCATTCGGACAAAACACTAAGAAACGGGGCCTAATTAGAGTTGGGGCCCGTTTTGGGGTCACCCTATATTAATTAATATTATTACAATTACTTCTGGGATATTTCACTTGCATTTCTACATCTAACCAATAACTACTTTTTTGATTGTGCCATATTTTCTACTTTTTCTTCATCGAGATTGGACTTCATTTGGAATATCCTTTTAACCTATACATTTCTGCATTATTATCCACTTTTATACAAATATGACTTCTCTCATATTTTGTAGTTATCAATTCATATAATAACCAACAAAATTATAGCTTGCCTATGAATATTATTTTGTAAGTTACTTTCCTTTGAGAATGAGCCATTCATTTGCAAAAATCAAGACAACCAAAAATAAAATATGAACATAACACGGTATTTCCTTATGCGTTCCAATTATTTCATAACCATTTGGACAAATTTAAACAGTATTTCATTTAATTATATCCCAAAACACCTACTCTTTAGAAACCAAAATACCACATATATATATATATATATATATATATATATATATATATATATATATATATATATATATATATATATATATATATATATATATATAGTTAGTTAGTTAGTTAGTTAGTTATAAAATATATATGGCGATTAAGTTCCACTGAATATTTCGCGTGGATGAAACGCGGAATATTCAGTGTAGCTTAATCGCCATATATATTTTATAACTAACTAACTAGCTCTACCTACGTATTGAGCACTTTTAAAGTAAATACTTAAAGTTTACGCATAAATTTATACTTTCGTATATTAATTCATGTGAGTAAATGAAGTAGTTATATATATATATATATATATATATATATATATATATATATATATATATATATATATATATATATATATATATATAGTTATATTCATAATTTTTTTTAAGGAGTCAAGCAGTGGACTCACCTCATTTGTCCTCATTTTATTTATTTATTTACATGTTTTCGATTACTTTCGAATAGAATAGATATGACAGTTTCGTATTTATTATTTTAGTTATTAGATGGCAATTTTACAATTTCTTATGTTAATATTCATTTAATATTTTAATGTATTTTATTATTTTTATTATTTTTTCCTCTATGGTTTATATATTTTATTGATACCCTCCCCCTATTTTGATTTAAAATCTTCTAAAATTTCGTATTTATTCATATGTCAAACTATTAATTTCTCAATTTTCCTTTGTTTCGTATAAATTTTTAATTTAAATGTTCCAATATGCTTCTTGATTATTTTCCAATTTTCATGTTATTTTTAACACTAAAATTAAAAGGATTATTTAAATTATTTAAAGCAATATTTATCTGCATCGCATACTAATTATGTAATTAATTTAAATGTTAAATCTATTTTCCAGCCTTATCTTAATATAAACAAATTATCGTTATTTTATAATTCCTTAATATCCATGTTCCCATTCAATATTAGCGAAACAGTCTAAGGGGCATAGCTCGATTCCTGCCGGCATTTATGGACTTATTATTTCATCAAACTTCATTTTTATTTCTCATCTGATATTTTTATTTTTATCTTTATAAATATCCAATGCTAAATTTGAAACATAGTTCTCACTTTGTTCTTTTTATAGTAATCTAGGTTCAATTTCTGACTTTACATTATACATATACTCTGATTTAGTCTATTTTTATCCACCATAATATATATATACATATATATATATATATATATATATATATATATATATATATATATATATATATATATAGAGAGAGAGAGAGAGAGAGAGAGAGAGAGAGAAAGACAGACAATCGGGCAGACAGACAGACAGACAGACAAAGAGATAGATAGATAGATAGATAGATAGATAGATAGATAGATAGATTTGATTTTCTTATCATTTTGTTCTGCGGATGGGGATAGATGCTAGAGATTCACTCGTTATCCCATACATTCCGACCGAGAGATCATTTTAAGATTTTAACCGTTCCTTTAAATGCAATTATTTATATCTCTCTTTCACTTGATTCACCGGGTATATTTGCAAGGTAATTTTTGACATTCTTTTTCATGAGTCTAGTTGCTCTATAATTACTAAGATAAAGGAGATCTTCCTAAGATTCCAGTGTCTTTTCATGCCGTACGTAAGACCTGGTATTTTGTTACCTTTGTCCTCTCTGCTCTGTTTAACCCAGCATCATTTTTTTTTCTTACCTTCATCCCAAACAAGACACATTGCCACTTGGACGTAAAGGGCTACTAATTGGAACCATGAAAAACAATTAAGATTATGGTTTCCGTTGCATTTGAACTTCTGCATATCAGTACAGTTTGGGAAGCAGGCAGCGGGAAAATAATTCCAAAGTCTATCTGTTCTGGGGAAGAAGCTATTTGAGTAGACAACTTTCTGACATTTAGGGACCTCAACACTGAAGTGGTGTGATTTTGCTGCTAAGCGAGTTTATCGGGAATATGTACGCCGGGGATATGTACAAGTGCAATGGGTTCATCAGACGACATTCCATTAATATATTTGTAAAACAGGCACAGGGATGCAACATTGCGGCGATGGGACAGGGGTTGGAGCCTATTTGACAAAGTGGGACCTATTAGATTGGAGACCCTTTTGTGGACCCTATCCGAGAGACTAGTGGTAGATGCACAAGCACAGATGTGGCAACAATACTCCATATATGGGCGAATGGAGGCCTTATAAAGGTACGGGATGCGTGAGCAATTTTCTAGCACGATAGAGGGAGCCCATATTCCGTACAGTAGCCTTCGCAATGTCCCCAATGTATTTATTCCAGTTCATATTTCCTGTGAATGTTAAGCCGAGGAGTTTGAAGGAAGAATTCTCAGGTAGGATGTTATTTGTCATGGATGTCGGTGGTTGGAGAGGTTTCTTGTAATTGTTAAAAGAGAACAGCTTAGTCTTACTAGCATTAAATATTATCATCCATTTACGTCCCCATTCAACTACGAACAGGAGGTCATTTTCTAATAATTCGGCCATTGTCTTGGATGTGTGTACATCTGTTCTTCCCCCATGCATGTTATAGAGCGTTGTGTCATCAGCAAATATACTCATCTCGAACTCAATATTATCAGGACGTCATTGATGAATATCAGGATTAATAGTGGTCCAAGGATCGACCTCTGAGCCACTCCGCATTAATGTTATGCTACTTGGATGAATGGCCATCAATGACAAACTGAATGATCCTATTGTCTAAGAAGGATCTAATTATATTTAGTATTCATTCAGTCATACCATATGATTTAATTTTCATTAGCAGCTCCTCATGCCAGAATTTGTCAAAGGCCTTGGATATATCGGGGGTTACAGCCCTGGCTTCACTCGTCTTATCCAGTGCATGGTATATGCGTTCAGAGATGACTGTTAAAATATCTGCAGTAGAACGATATTTCCTAAATCTGCACTGTTTGTAAGAAAGATTAGCTTTTGCAAGGTGGTGGACTAGTGCTTGATTAATAAGCATCTCGAAGATTTTACCGAAGAGGGGGAGGAGACTTATGGTGCGATAATTGAGAGGGTCGGCCCTTTCGCCAAAATTCTTGTACACTGGTACCACAGAGGCCATCTTCCAGCTATTAGCGAAACAGGATTCAGCAAGGCATTTTCTGTAGAGTTTGGAAAGTACAGGGGCTAGCTCAACTGAGCATTTCTTAATTAATTTAGCAGGGATGAGATCAGGCCCATACGCCATGGACATGTCTAAGTGTTTTATGACATCGTGGACATGTGAAGGGGTGATTTTCAGATCATCAATTGTGGAAATTTGGGAGGGAGTTGTTTGTTGGCTTTATGGTGGAGTTGGAGGCGAATCGCCGAGCAAACAGTTCCGCCTGTTCGGTTGCTGTGCATGCAACCTTCCGATTGTTGCATAGTGGGGAATTACTGGTTGTCCTTTATTCATCACACTATTATAAATTTTCCAGAAATCGCAAGCTCCTATCTTCTGCGACTCTATGCGTTCCCTGGTTGTGTCATCATGTCTTCTTTTGGCTGTGGTACGGGGGCATTAACTTCTACTCAGATTTATTCTTTCTTCTTCTTGCCCAATATCATTGAAAATTCAGTGAACTTAATACCATGATACCATCCTGGTTTGACATATTCTGTTGGTAAATAAATACTTTATAATTGAATGCCAAGTATTCATTATTATTATTATTATTATTATTATTATTATTATTATTATTATTATTATTATTATTATTCCTTGTCTCGTACTTAACGGTATTTTTTCTACAAGACTACATTGTCATAGTTTTCAAACACAACTCCTTTGACACTACGCACAATGCTTCACGCAAACTACAACATCCTCATTATATATATATGTGTGTGTGTGTGTGTGTGTGTGTGTGTGTGTGTGTGTGTGTGTGTGTGTGTGTGTGTGTGTGTGTGTGTGTGTGTGCGCTCCCTATATTGGTTTGAGCATATTGGGGGACGAAATAACAAACTGCCTCTTGCGTAAAAAGCAATGCTCTTTGTGTAAATAAATGGAGCTTAGGTCGTTTGGGCACTTTTTATAACATTGTAATGTCACATATACATCCCAGCAGCAGCATAATAGCGTAACGGCGAGAGGCGCTGACTGTCGCTCGCCTGGGCCAAATATGTCAAACTCAGAGCCCCTCAGTTTGTGTTGGCATGAGGGATGCGCTCCTACAATATTAATCAAAGTCGTTAAATAAAAATCATTGCTGAATATGTTTCTTTTACCGGTAATTTAGAAACATGCAATAGTTTCGTCATATTCAAGAATGTAAAATAAATGTACTTGCAGTTTAACAAAAGAATATAACAAAGGAAATTAGCATGACATATAAATCTGTTCTTTATTTCGATATAACGAAAATTTAAAAAGCAACATACATAGCCAACATGTAATGGAATGCAACAAATGCAATGCACATGAATTAGAATTCAAAATGAACATTTATTATCAAGTACTCAAACATGTTTCGTGTTTTGTCCTACGGTTTGACACCTCTTGTTCTTGACAAGCTTTGGTATATCTGGCTGAAGTTTATGCGTATTTCCGAGAAGATAAGTGTTTGTCAGTCAATCTAGTTCTCTGAGAAGTCTTTATTAATTTCATGAAAGAAAATAATTGTTCGCACAAATAGGTGGAGCCAAACATTGCTACAATCCGTGCGACAAACTTTCTGAAATTTATAAACCTTTTCAGAAGGTATGAAAAGAAATCAGGTATTGCCACTTCAAAATACTTTGCTCTGAGTAAAGAACCTGACTGCATTTCTAACAGTTCCATTTGTAGGCTTTTATCTGCCTTAGTAACATCAAAAGTAAACGGTGCTGTGAATAATGCAAACTCTTACTCAAAATATGAAAAATCACGAAATCTTTTTCGAAACTCCTTTGACAATGATTTCAGGTGACTGTCATACTTGGCAAAACTTAGTGCTGACTTAGTATTAGTACTATTTTTTTAGCTATTTTCACGTAGGAAAAGAAATTAAATTTTCATTTGAGACTTGTGACTTCCATAATCTCAACTTTGTAATGAAGCATTTGACGTCATCATACAACCGAGTGATGAGCTTGTTTTTACCTTGTAATTTCAAATTGAAATCGTTTAATTGTGCCGTAATGTCCACAGCAAAAGCCAGATCCTGGAGCCAACTTTCATCTTTCATTTCATCAGTGTTTCCACCTATCACCTCCAAAAATGTGATTATTTCTTGTCTTAACAAATAAAATCTTTTCAACACTTTGTGAAATGATAACCAGCGTACATATGTGTAGAATGGAACATTGGTGAACTGATTATCCATATCTTGTAACAACTGGGTGAATTGACAGTGGTTGAAAGAACGACCTCTGATATAGTTCACTGTCTTTATGATTAAACTAAGCACATGATCCAATTTTAAAATCTTTGAACACAAATTTTAATGACGAATAATACATTGGAAATGTGGAAATGACAAATCCGGATGTAAATTCTTTATTTTTGCTTGTAACTTACAACACCATTATGTCTGCCAACCATATTCGCTGCACCGTCAGTAGACAAGCATATAAGATTGCTCAAATCTAAATCATATTCATGCAGAACCTGTTCAACGTTCTCAAATATGTCCTGGCTTGTTCTAGTGTCATGCATAGGGATTAGTTCAATCAGTTCTTCATAAATGTCACAGGCCCTGATGAAGACCGCAAGCTGTGCTATCTCAGTGATATCGACAGTCTCATCAATTGTAAGTGAAAACTGTTCAAATCTTAATGATTCAGCTTTCAACTGTTGGTTCAAATCACTTGACTTTTCATCAATCCGTTCAGCAACAGTGTTCCTGGTAAGGGAAATATTTTTGAACATGTGTGCTTTTTCCGGACACACAACTTCGGCCGTTTTTATAAGGGATTGTTTCACAAAATCTCCTTCGGTGTAGGATTTCCCATGCATCGCTATCAATCGACTGAGTTCATATCAATCGACTGAGTTCATAGCTTGCAGTAACGGAAGTGACATTTATTTTCTGACTTTTTGTAAAAAAAAGGCCTGTTGCTGTGTCAAGTTAACCGTCAATTCTTTGAGCATTGAAACACGCATGGTGCCTTCATATTTATTATAAGGCAGATGATTCATTTCATAATGTCTTTGCAGGTTATACGCCTTCGGCATAGAAATATGGTTATTGCAAATTAAACAATGTATATTTCCATTCACTTCTGTGTAAAAATTCTGTAGTTCCCATTTTTTCTTGAACCACTCACCCTTCTTCATTTACCTTTCTTTTTTTTTCTTAGTCGCAGAAGCACTAGCCATTTTAAAAACGATGTACAATCTGGAAAATTAAAAAGTCCAAATAAAATCAAACACAACGATAAATATTTATAAAATATCAATAAAAGCAGTTATCACAAAAGAACAGTATTACCCGATTCATATTTTTTGTTATAAAAGTCAATTTTAATAAAAAGTACACAATAGTAAAAAATTTTGATATTTAAAGAAAAAATAATATTGTTGATAGAATTGCTTTCTTTACTGTCGTTGTTGCTGTTATTTCTCTGATTAATGCCTAAAAATATTTATTAATGAAAAATAAAACAAATTCAACTTTGTGAGCAGAAACCATTTATAATTTTAATTGCAACAAAACTTAATTTTACAAAACCCATAACCAACAGAAGATTACATTTTTCGAAGGGACAAGTTTTTGTCTTATCACCGGTAATTTAGCTTTATTGGCCCTCAGAGAAACAAATCCCAAAAAAAGAAAGAAAAGAAGGACTTACAGCGTCGGTGTAGAACGTCAAGGTAAGAGTGAAAAAAGATAAGCTACCGCTGGGACAGCATGTTGGCGTGCAGGGAAAAAGGAAGTAAATGACACCACCGGAAGTCGGTGTAGAGCTAAAAAAGGTACCCTGCGCAAGAAAGGGAAACTAATGTGGGCTCAGTATCAAAACTTTTTTTGATACTGAACCCACATATCGAAAGCTTTCAACGTCACAAACACAACTGTCACGACTTCTCATTACTTCCCTTAGTCTTTACTTTCCTAAAGCGAGGATAGATGAGAAATTTTAACTACTTTTCGAACTCACCTCTTATTGTGATCTTTTTTCTTTTCTTTTTTTCTCCTTGATTTTTCCAAGTTACTTAAAATTGTCTGTGGGACCGCAATTCTGCTTCTTACGGCCGCATGCGGCCCGCCGACCGCATGTTTGACATGCCTGACCTAGGCAGTTGCTGATCTAGCCGCACTGGTGAGCTGTGATACAGCGAAACAGTAAGGCATGTCGATGACTATATGTGTGCGTGTGTGTTGCTTGACAAAGACAATTTTCAAAATCTATTACTTGATTGTTACAACGGACGTTTCAAGAACATTACTTGTCCAGTTCTGTTTAAAAAAAAAAAGATGATAATGCAAATGCAATTCGTTATACACAAGTGAGATTGTTGATCAGTTTCAAAACTGTGGAAATCACGTCTTTAGTTCGGTTAATAAAATACTGAGATAATCCCCTTGTAAATTGTCTGGATAAAATTCCCTAGTTGAAACGGATGAAGGTCTAAGAAATCTTTGTCTGATTGATAGCAAGCAATCTCCCTTGAAGTATTTTTATATAAAATTAAATGGCTCAGTTTGTGTGTGTGTGTGTGTGTGTATGTGTATTTTATATTATATATTTTCTAGCCATTCGTTGTATAGTCTCCTACTTTTTTTAAACCCCTTTTTCTTTTATTAGAAAAGTAACCAATAAAAATGTTATTTACCCTTTTTCTTTGTTAGTTACTTTTTTATTAATTGCCTTTTTTTATTAATTACTTTTTCATTAGTTACTTTTTTATTAGTTACCTTTCTTCTTTATTATTACCTTTCTTTTTTTATTAGTTGCCATACTTTTTTATTAGTTACCCTTCTCCGTTACTTTTTATCAATTACTTTTCTTTTTATTAGTAACCTTTCTTTTTTTTTTTTTAACTTTGTTCCTTTCCTCACTTTTTCTACCGTCTTAATTTTCTTGTTTATCTCTAATTACCACTTTTTTCTTTCTTTCTCTCCTCTTTTCCCAACTCACTCCCATGTTAGCCCTATCTGTTTTATAATAATAATAATAATAATAATAATAATAATAATAATAATAATAATAATAATAATAATAATAATAATAATAATAATATAGTATAAGGCGCCGTTTTTTCAACTTCCATTCATTTGTAGCTCATTGCCTTTTTACTTATTTTAAAACAACCATCTTTTCATAACTCCCCGACTTTTTCACATTCCTCTTTTTTACATGCTCATCTCACTTACTAACCTTCTTACTTTTATTATCTCCCTTCTTTTCTCTGCTGGCCCATTTTTTTCGACGCTCCTCTTTTTATAACTACCCGTCCTTTGTAACCCTCTTTTCCTGAATACCTCCATCTCAGTTTTAACCCATTTTTTATTAAATTTTACTCTCTTTCGAATCCGCTCTTTTTTCTTTTTTTTTTTTTTATTCTACTCTTATTATGTCTGACTAGATTACGTACTTCGCATTCGTTTCGTTTAACTCTTTTCTCTCAGACTTCTAAGTAGATTTTTCTCTGTCTGTTTCCATTTGTCTTCGTTCTTTTACATTTTACGTTCCTTCCTATCCCAGCTTCACAAAGAATTTCTTTATAAATCTTTACTGCACGTTTCCGGTCCCTTCATTCACACCTGTCCTTTCTTCTGTCTATTCTATTTCTCCGTTTACCAACAAGTGACAGTAATCATTTTTCTTTCAAATCGGCGCATCGAAAACTGGAAACAACCGACTTCCTCTTCAGCAAGTTGCTGGCGCCAAGCATTCTAGCTAATCTGCATGAAAACGGAGCGCGTGATCGTAAAACTAAACAAGGATTTGCTGATTAAGCACGTTATGCGCATGCGTGATTAAAGTGCGCCAAAAACCAAATACTCGCTCACTCAAACACGCCAGAGATTTATTACAGATTAATAAAACTTAGATGCGCTTTTCTCTGTCTTGCATCCGGGTTAAAATCAAATTTGTAAATTGAATTTAATTTTGCGCTTCAAAATTATTTATATGATTATTCGTATTGTTTGGATTCTTCGGACTAATGTTTTCTTTTTTAATGTTATTTTCACAACGTTTCGGTCGATGTGACCTTCGACTTTCTTCAGGTGTATCTTATCAAACGGTGATCTTTCTGTTGAACTCGGGAATCTGCGCAGAATTTCAAACAGAACTTTTTATTTAATCATCGTGGATAGCATGTTCTCGTTCCATCAGCCACAAAGTCCTAAGTAATTCGTAATTGTATTTTTAGATGATGCTCGCACTGAGAATTAAATCTTCAACTCCCAGAAGAGTGTAACTTTCAAAACTGAATTTTATCAATTACTCTATCTACTGTGCCACGAGACAATAATTACATTTTATTCAATCATGGCTTACAGAATGGAAGCATGCTATTCTCGTCAATTGAATAAAGGGTTCCATTCGAAATTCCGTGCAGATTTTCAAGTTTGACGGAAAGACTTCCAAGTACGACAAGATACACCTGAAGATGGTCGAAGGTTATATCGGCCAATACGTTGTGAAAATAACATTCAAAATGAGAAAAGTTGTGCAAAGAATCTAAATAATACGAATTTAATCTCATTTGAAAATAAATAATTAAAAGTGTAGTATCTGTTAAAGATTCATTTTTAAATATGAATAAAGATATTGTCATTGTAATTTAGTATTCAACTGTTTATATATATATATATATATATATATATATATATATATATATATATATAATTATAAAACTCAAATGACCTTGTAACGAGTGATGTAACCCACTTTTCGGTTTACGACATCTGGTTGCGTATGCGCGCATAAACATTAACCCATAACAACGTAAACAAATAAACACAAATCACTTCTTTTGCAGATTTTGACCTGCGCACTGAAATATTAATGTTACTATGTCGAAATTATTATTTAACATAGGAAGAGTGGGGTGTTTTGCAACTATTCTTTATTACTTTATTACAACTATACTGTCGCTATTTTCTTACAACTAAACAACTTTAATCCGTTGACAAACATAAGAACAATTGTAGTAAAACCAAGATTACTACTACTACTACTACTACTACTACTACTACTACTCTCTATCTGTCTCTTTTCCTTCCTTCCTTTTTTATTTTTATTTTTACATTTCTAGAAATAAATAGTTGTTGAGAACGGTGAATTTGTTGACACATTTACTAATCTGTTTCAATATTAGTTTTATTTTATTTTATTTTTTGCTTCAGGTTTTATTAATTATCTTTTTTTAATTTTAAGTTTCTATAACTTGGTTGAAGGATTCCATTATGGGTTTGTTCATTCTTATAGGTAGGTCCATGTGCGTTTTTGCTGCTAAATGACTTTCGTCGGCGTTCGATTCGTAGGAAAATCATGTTTAATTTTCGATTTTTGAGCGATTATTCGGAAAAATAAGTAACTTTACACGAACATGGAGGATTTTTTTCATGTTTGAGTGATCCGGCCGTGATTTTTCATTTTAATATAATTTCATAGAAATGTTTCTGTTATGTCAAAAAAAAAAAAAATTCTTTATGTCACAAGTGTCACGCTCATACATGAATTCCATAATATAACATACTGACCCAACGGGTCACAGGTAGTATAGTATATATACATATACACATATATATATATATATATATTTATATATATATATATATATAGTTTTTAAATTTAACATACATTAAGTTTTGACTATTTATTATAAGATATAAAGATATATACATAATATATTTATACACACACACGCGTGCGCGCACACACAAAAAGAGAAATATACACATATGTGTGTGCGCGCGTGTGTGTGCGTGTGTGTGTGTGTGTGTGTGTGTGTGTGTGTGTGTGTGTGTGTGTGTGTGTGTGTGTGTAATATATTTCTCTTTGTTTTTCTGTCGATCTGTCCATTCTACATACATTTTCTTGTAAAATATAGGACCGATCTGGCTGAAATTTTGTAATAACTAGGGCTAGGACAACAGCATATTCTTTTCATTGTTTTGACTTTCGAGTGTGTATTCGTTGATATTTTATATGCTTTTATATAGAGTGATGTGGGTCTCGGTTGATTAACTGTGTCTAACTGTGTTGCATATTTTCTGTAGAGTCAAAAGAATGAAACAACATTCTGTTGTCATAGCCTAGTAATTATTGTGATATTTGTTCGATACTTGTTCGATGCACAGTTAGTGATTAATAGGGATTAAAAGTTGCTAGAAATTGATGCTAAGATGAACACAAATTTAACCACATTCAACCATCAATTTGCCATAAAGCACTCGTTCGATTCGAGGTCAAAGGTCAGTAGAATTTCCAATTGCATAATGGTACAGTATTATTAAAGAATACAGAACTATTATTAATTCACAAGCATGGCAGATATTTGTTTACATTGAACTTGAAAACGACAACGTTGTAGTCTATAGGAAAGAATTGTGCGGTAATGTGTTCCATAGGCGAGAAGATATTTTGTTCACAGAAGTTCCGTTTTATTTTAGGTGCACAGAGGGAAAACAGGGGTTTCTTTTGCCGTGTTGATAGAACTTTTTGCAGAGAAAGTTTGCGGGAGGGGGTAAACCGCAGCTTGAATCTCTGTAAAGCACTTACCACGGAAATATAGATAGAGTATAAAAAGACAACAATGTGGGTTATGATTGCAGAGAAGCAAGGATATAATCTCCCACTAGATTGCGAAGTGAATGCTATACTCTGTCAGAGGACATCCTCAGATGCGGCAGTATTAGGAACAAAAATAAAAATTGCCTCAGTCTAGAAGGGGTTCTCCTCCACTGATCGAGGACAGAAAAGTTGAAGTGCAGCAGCAGAACAGATACGACACTTTGTTCCTAGCCAAAAGGCCAAGATAAGAGGTTTGAACTGTAACGAATACGGTTTGAGCGTAACGGCCACATAACTTTATTGATAACTATTATTTGTGTTATTGAATTAATTTTATATTTCCCATATTTTTCCTTAATCATGAATTATAGTTTTTCAGTGTATCTACGTACGAACGATTTTACATATGTGTTTATGTGTTAATAACTCTTTGTGTGTGTGTGTGTGTGTGTGTGTGTGTGTGTGTGTGTGTGTGTGTGTGTGTGTGTGTGTGTGTGTGTGTGTGCGCGCACGCGCTCGAGATCCAAATATGTAAGAAACGATGACTGGTTCCAAAATGTCCGATGTCATGAACTGGGATTGCGGCTTCCTGACGTTTGCATATATCACAGGCAAACCCAAGCCCTACGTGTGCGAGTGTCAGCCTCAGAGCATGAACACTTTGACGTGAATGTGAGGGTATTATTTAAGAAATACTGCCGTCAGTTGACATCGATTTTTGAGAGTTCGATTGCAAAACGTGATAAACGTCATACTCAAAATTACGAAGCTATTACTATTAAAACGGTTGCATTTTAGCATACAATCAAACTCCACAATGCCAAATTTTATTTAATAGGATACCAGCATAATTTATCTTTGCTTTCAATCAAAATCAAGATTTTAGTCTACGAGGGTCGTTCCAAAAACAAAAATATTAAAAAGCTACAAAGACCATTAAAATGAGCGAACGTCTCTGATTTAGAATTTATTATTCTACATAGTCACCATCCTTTTCAATGCGTTTTTGCCAGTTTCTTTTGATGTCTCGATCGTAAAAGTCCGGAGCGCACTTTGTCACTTACATCTAAAATCACTCTGAAATCGACGACCCTATCTCCTAACTGTTTTGACATCAACTGCATCGGCTTCGTTAACGTTCAACAGGCGCAGGTGAATGTTGATCGGTTCATTTATTTTTGCATGGAGGGATTAAATGATACATCTCTACTTCTGATGCATGTCTATGACAGAGATTGATTTCTTACAGTCTCGCATCGTCGGTATCTGCAACAGAGAGATGAAACGTCCAGGTCATGAATGTCATAACAATACAGTTTGTTATTCCCTGTAATGGAACGGAATAAAAAAAATAATAGGAGGCATTACCGTTGGAACGCCGCACGTAGATCTAATATTTTTATGGTTTAAGGTCGCAACTTAAAACTAGTCGGATTTATCGCGTTTTGCATTTAAACGTTTTAGTCATAAACCGAACGTAAGTGATTGATTTGATAATGTGTCATTTCAATTATTAAAAGCTAAACTGGAAGTAGTGCATTTAGACATATATGCGTACAAATTATATTTTGCCAGAAGACATTTAATCTGGAGAAACGCTATGTACTTTACTGCCCTAGTGTTTGCTGACCAAACGGGATTATTTCGCGATCAAACCATAGGCCAGTGAGTTGAAATTATTAATATCGAATAGAATCATTACTTACAAAAGATATCTGCTTCTAAGCCTTTTCTTAATTCAAATCCAAAGCATAAGAAGGAACTACGGTATTTAAGTACGTTTTAAGCGAGTAAAAATAAGTAATTATAACTCTTGCGAACAGTCTCACCGAGCGCCAGACGGTCAGGTAGCCCACACCACGAGTGCGTTGGAGTTGGAGCGAAGATAGAGGAAGAGGAGGAGGATTGAACGGATAATGAATGAAACAGGTGCCGTATCTACCCTCTGTCCCCTTCCACATATATAAAACAACCGTTGTCGAATAGGGAAGAGGGGGGGTCAGTTGCAGCTGTTTAATTATCACCTTCAGGAAAGCAACAAGTTGGTCAATACACCTAGAGTTGGAATATTGCCTGATACTTATTTGCAAAGAAAATAAAACGTTCTTCAAACCAATGAGAAAATACAAACAAATTTATTCTTTTACAAGGGAGTTACCAATTATCAATGCCTGAAAGCCACTCGAGGATAAAGGTTAATGGGTGTAAGGTGGTCAGTGAGACAATAACGTAACGATCGGTAGTGGGTTCGACCGACGATATTCCATTTCTTTAAAGCCGTGCAATCTTGGAATCTATGCAATGTTGGAGATGGTAGGCGAATGCAAGCGATACCCTACGTATACTCTCTATTTCTCTCCCCCCTCTCTATCACTCTTTCTCTCTCTGTTGCCACAAGGTACTATTCTTCTCCATTCAAATCACAACATCTTAGGCCTCACAGTTGCAGACGAAATAATACTAGTAATACAACACATAAGTAATACAAACGTCATAGCAATTAATTTGATTATTTTTGTGTTTGTATTATAGTGGTTAGCGTACAGGAAAGTGTTGTTGTAGTGTAACCGATGTAACTATTAGTTAATCTTTAGTCAAATATATATATTCCTGAAGGACACTGAAAATGAGACATAAGTATTATGTTTAATGTCTTAACTTTTTTTATAATAAATAATGAATCACTTTTTATTTTTAAAATTACCTATACAATATGTCTATATATTACATTTTTAGGACGTTTTCATCCAATTTAATATTTGACAATAATACAACTACCACAACTAACAAATGACATAATTCATTTTTAATTCTTTTTTGTGTTGCTATCATAGTGCAGCATTTTTGTGTTATTGAGTAAAAATGAGTCTATATTCAGAAGGAGGCGTTGATATATTTCAAGTGTTGAAAAATCGAGCTAGTGTCAGAGAAATGCATGGTTAGCCAAAGAGAAAGTATTGTTGTAGTATAACCAATATAACAATTAATTTTTCTATAGTCGAGGGTACATACTTTTAAAAAACATTGATACTGATATATAAATACTATGTTTTATGTTTGAAAAAAAATTTATAATAAATGATGAATGTTATTCTATATCTGCAATTAATGGAAGATATACACCTATGTATTATATTTTTGGAAAGATTATTTATCCAAATAAAAATTGAGATACACTTGAGTACAATAGAATAAATAGTTCTACAATAGGACTAAATACATTTAAAGGGCTGATTGGGAGTCCATCAGAGACCACATTAGAGACGCCACAAGGAGTAATATATTTTCTCTTCCTGTTGAAGTGCGTAAATGAGGCAACTGAATGGATCAAAGCAGACAATGAAGTACGTGTTCTCACGTGGAAATTACATCGCAAGCCACACTCTCCCAAACGGCTTTCTATTTAAACGATTTCGCAGTTTGTTTGTATCTTTTTAGTCTCGTGCAAGCGACTCTATAAGTCACACCATCGGTCGGTCAGTCGGCCTGTCCGTAACACTTTTGTGCTTGGCCTTTTTGGTTATGATCAAAGGTCTGTTGCTAATAGATGCTGGTCTTAGCTTTTTAAGCTTTTCTTGGCCTTTTGGCCAAGATCAAAGTGTAGTTGGCTATGTGCCTAAGTTTTTTGTTCATCGTTGATTTTTTTTCTGTATTTTTTTTTACATGAATAAAAGATTTAATATCTCAAAGTGTAGTATCTGTTCCGGCAGATGCTGCAAGCTATGACTAGCTATGACTAGCAAAGACCAGATGTGGGGGCAACCCCACATGCCTGACCTTTAACCAGCTCCCATTTCCCACCTCTCGGGAGCTGGTCCCCTTTTTTCCTTCACTCCTCACATTAAAAATCGGCCTTGTGCCTAATTTTCTCGGTGGGGGAGCAAATAAATACCATCTTTTCCGGCAGATACTACAAGCAAAGACCATATGTGGAGGTGACTCCAAATATCAGACTTTGGTCAATGTAGGGGCAAACCTTCATACCAACAGTTACTATCCAGCTCCCATTTCCCACCTCTCGGGAGCTGGTCCCCCTTTTCCCTCCCCTCCCTCTCTCTCCACATTAAAAAACGGCCTTGTGCTTAATTTGCTCAGTGGTGAAGCAAATACATACATACTGCAAGCAAAGACCATATGTGGGGGCAACCACACATATAAGACCTTGGTTAATGTAGAGGCAACCCTTCATACCAATTGTCACTATCCAGCTCTCCTACTCCCCGGGGAGGTGGTTCCCACTTCCTCTTCACTCCTCACATTAAAAATCGGCCTTGTGCCTAATTTGCTTGGTGGGGGAGCAAATAAATACCCTTTTCTTGGCCTTTTGGCTAAGATCAAAGTGTAGTATCTGTTCCGGCAGATGCTGCAAGCAAAGACCATATGTGGGGGCGGCCCCCCATATAAGATCTTGGTCAATGTAGGAGAAACCCTACATACCAATTCTCACTATCCAGCTCCCCTACTCCCCGGGGAGTTGGTCCCAATTTCCCTTTCACTCCTCACATTAAAAATCGGCCTTGTGCCTAATTTGCTCAGTGGGGGAGCAAATAAATACCCTTTACTTCGCCTTTTGGCCAAGATCAAAGTGTAGTATCTGTTCTTACAACATGATGTACTTATTGTGATATAAAGTGGGGGATCACTTTTCTGTATTAATTTAATGTAAAATGATCACCAACTTTACAACCAGTCAGTCTTAAAGCCATTCAAGTCATTCTCCAGATCATTCAAGTTGTTTTTAAAGGATTCCAGTTATTGTTTAAGCATTCAAGTCATTCTTAAGGTCATTCAAGTCATCCTTAAATTCATTAAAGTCATTCTAAGTCATTTTCTTTTTATTTATTTAAATCATTTCAGCCCATTTTACGGTCATTTTAGTTTATCTTTAAGAATTTCATGTCAATCCTACATTCACGCATTCATTCATTACACAAGAGCACGCGACTAATGACTATCGGCCTTGTTTCTGTAATTCTGGGTTAAGATTGTAAACTGTTTTTGCTACTTTTTCGACTTTTCTTATCACTCTAAAATAAGTTGAGTTTTTGGTCTTGCCTCTTCTCATTTATTTCACATCCCGTCAGATTTATTCCACCACCAGCCTGGGTGGCCGGCGTTGCCCGGGTGGTAGTAGGCAGGCAGGCTCGAACACGTACCGCGAAGGAGGAAAAGAACATGAAAATAAAAACGTGACGTCTTCGCGCAATAGCCCATCGCCAAACCGGAAGTGGCGAAGGTTTAAATTAAGGCTAGCCAATCGAACAGAGCGGATGATTTTCGAAAATATCAGCGAAAAAAGCGATCCCTCCTTGTAGAAAAGTGTCCAGTTGAGGATGAAGGAATGAATGTTTTTAGCCAATTTTTCGATATTTGTCGTCCAAAGGGTCGAGCTTCAAAACGATATCGATCTCGTGAAAATCTGTCCTCTCTGTCGAAATTTTTAGGAAGACATACATACATTTAAACAGACAGATGATATTTATATTATAGACTAGCGGGGGTACCCGGCGTTGCCCGGGTGTTCGGAGGTGTGTGTTGATGGGGCGGGGGGTAGATTAAAACAACCCTGTTAAAAAAAACGTTGGCCGGTTGTTTGGAGGTGTAAAAGAAAACAAAATAGTTTTAGTAGAAAGGTAGGCTGGAACCCAAAAACGTTTGACGCGGAGGTGGAAAGGAAATGGAAAAAAAACCCTGCGACCTAACCATCTCGACCACGGGAACAGATGAATTGATAAGTGTGTTAAGTTGACGTTTATAAACCGAAATTAGCAGGTGCGACAACGTTAAGTGTCGTGATGTTTGACCTAGTTTTGTGCTGGAAGCCAGTTTCTGTTTTCCCCGCTACGCGACGATCAAAAAATATCTCGAAAATAGCTTGTAAAAGTCGGGTAAATTAAAGCGAAGTAAAAAACACACACACACAAAAAAAAAATAATCTAAGGCAAACGAACGATGTTAAATGTAAAAATCGAAAAAACAAAAAAGAAAACAGAAAAACGAACGTTAAAACTAAAAACCAAAAAAATAACACGTGAAAAATGGCTTAAATAAGCCTGTTTCGATATTAAAATTTAAAAAAATCGGTGGGTACCCGGGTGTTTTGGGGTGTGTGGTCGGGGTGGGGGTGTTAATGAAAACCTAAGAATAAGCGAAGTAGAAAAACAACAGAAAAACGAACGTTACGTGAAAAATGGCTTAAATAACACTGGTTCACTATTTAAATTTAAAAAATCGAAAAAAAAAGACATTTCACACCACGATTCGAACCCAAAACGTTTAGATAACGACCCAACGTGTTAACCAACTGAGCTAACACGACGGGTGAAAATTTAGCGTTTTTGGCCAATTTTTCGATATTTTTCGGGCGAAGGATGGAGCTTCAATATGATACCGAGTTTGTGAATTTTTGTCGTGTCCATCGAAAGTTTTTAGCAGACACACAAACATACACATATACATACATACATTTTCGCTTTATATATACAGACTAGCGGGGGTACCAGGCGTTTCCCGGGTGATTCGGGGTGTTTGTGCTCTTAAATAAAAAAAAAAGCGGCGGGAGGGTAAAAACTTTTGGTAAGTTGGTGGGATCGAA
The DNA here is from genome assembly GCF_053919585.1 of Euprymna scolopes. Lineage (NCBI taxonomy): Eukaryota > Metazoa > Mollusca > Cephalopoda > Sepiida > Sepiolidae > Euprymna > Euprymna scolopes. Next base: position 31,935,080 of record NC_136503.1, read on the forward strand.
CCCGAAGCCCTGGAGCGAAGTTGGAAAATAAAATGTGAAAAAAACATGAACCGTTCGACCAGCCAGAATGAGTTACTGAAAGAGGTTTGAATTTATTTAAGTAAGAACAAAATTTACAGGTGCCCGCAGGGAAGTCGTAGAGTTAACATTTTGTACGGGCGTTACGACGACGACGACGACGACGACGTAAGCAATAGCTATTCAGCAGTTTACAGATTCTGCGGAATGACCAGGTTTGTTTGTTATAAGCGAAGTAAAAAAAGAAAACGTTAAAACTTGTCTGAAAAATAAAGCAGGGGGTAATCAAAACATCGAAAAAAACACAAAAAATAACGTAAGGCAAACGAACGATATTAAATGTAGAAATTGAAAAAACAAACAAAAACAAAAAAAAGGCAAACGAACGATGTTAAATGTAAAAATCGAAAAAAAAAAGAAAAAACAAAAAGGCAAACGAAGGATGTTAAATATAAAAATCGAAAAAACAAAAAAAAAACAGAAAAACAAAAAAAAACAGAAAACCGAACGTTAAAACTTAAAAAAAAAAAAAAACACGTGAAAATGGCTTAAATAAGCCTGTTTTGATATTAAAATTAAAAAAATCAGTGGGTACCCGGGTGTTTTGGGGTGTGTGGTCGGGGTGGGGGTGTTAATGAAAACCTAAGAATAAGCGAAGTAAAAAAAACAACAGAAAAACGAACGTTACGTGAAAAATGACTTAAATAACACTGGTTCAATATTTAATTTAAAAAATCGAAAAAAAAAAGACATTTCACACCACGATTCGAACGCAAAACGTTTAGATAACCACCCAACGCGTTAACCAACTGAGCTAACGCGACGTACATGAAATTTAGTCAGTTCTTCAACTATTTAAAGTAAATCAGGTCATGACATCATCTGACGCATGCATAGAACCGGTCGTCGTCACGAGAGGACGGTTTTGGTTGACCGCCCCCTGTCGAGAATTGTCGATTTCGGCGTGAAAAATTAACGTTTTTGGCCAATTTTTCGATATTTTTCGGGCGAAGGATGGAGCTTCAATATGATACAGAGTTTGAGAATTTTTGTTGTGTCTGTCGAAAGATTTTAGCAGACACACAAACATACACACATACATACATACATGTTCTCTTTTATATATATATATAGATTACACATGTGTGTGTTTCATAATCAACTAATATCGCATGGTCTGTTTTCACAGTCCAAGTGTGCATGCACATATATCCATACATCTGTCTACCCCTATCGTGTTCTATCTCATTATATCTATCAGTTTTCTTATAAATGTATCTGTCTATATATCTATCAATCTAAAAACAGAAAACATCAATATTAAAGATCCGCCATGATTGAAACGAAGCCAAGAATACCAGCAGATGGTTTTATTGAAAATTTCCTTTGTAAACAACTCCTCCCTCGACCCTGACACTCTTCTACTTCTTTTTTTATCTCCTTGTTTATTTGTTTTTCTCATCCATATTTTTTATCTAGACTTTATCAATTTTAATAAAACACAAGTTTTCTGCATTTTTCCCCCGGCTCGCTTATTTTTAGATACCATGGTCTTAATAAATTCTGCAGGAAATATTTGCCATGTTAGAGAATCAAGTGTCTTTAAAGCTACAAAGCTGTGATTGGTTGAACAGAACACGTGATAGGTTCTATATAATGGAATGTTTGAAATATTCACTTACGAGTGGCCATTGGCTGTCGGTGCTGAATTTATGATTCAGTGATAGTGGTATATTTAACCGCCTGCCATACAAACGTAAATAATTTATTACTGGATTTTCTGGTTGAGGGTCGATAATTAGTATAATTTGGATTATTCGGACTACTGTTATGCACACAACGCTTTGGTCGATGTAACCTCCGACCTTATTTAGTTGTATCTTGTCAAACTTGGGAATCGTTCTGGCTGCACGGAATTTCGAACAAAACCCTTTATTACATCCACGTGGTTGCCATATATACGGCATAATCATGTTAACACACCGGTTCCCACTGAATTACCGAAGTTAAGCAACGTTGAACCTGGTTACTACTAAATGGGTGACCAGTTGGTACTTCCAGGTGTTGTATGTTCTCTACTCTTATCTCAGCATTGTTTCCAGTCGTCCTGGACTTCTCTTTGCGATTGGACTCAAACAGTGTTGATTCAGAAGATGTGTGGTTGAGATTGCGCAACCCTTGCCTCACAATTACATGTATAGCTACCTTTACAAAGAGTATCCCTTGTCTTTCGAGACTAAACGGAAGCATCGGTGGGCACACTCTCGTTACGTCATAAAAATACAATAGCGAATTACTTAGGACTTTCATTTGGTCATGACTGACGGAACAATTGCATGCTAATCCTCTGGATTAAATAAAAAGGGTTCCATTCCAAAGTATTTTTTTTAAATATATATATATATATATATATAAATATATATATATATATATATATATATATATATATATATTTAAACTTTTCATATTTCCTAAACATTTACATGAATAATATATATATATATATATATATATATATATATATATATATATATAGATATATATATATATAATTCATGTAAATGTTTAGGAAATATGAAAAGTTTTAAATTAAAAAAATAATCGTACAAAATTAAAGCTATTTTCATGGATACATGACAAAATTTTAGAAACATTGTTTTAGTTTTATTAAATGAATTTTTTAAGTACAATATTTAAAAAAAAAATGTTATGAAATTTTAAATCATTTAAATATTTAAATATATTTTCTAAAAATAATTTTCAAGTTAAAAAAATATCCTGAGTTGAATTATATATTAACACTTAAATAGATTAAATACAGCGACGATGATATCTTTATTTAATAAAGAGGTAGGATGATTTTAACGAATAATTGTAAATATTAACTGGTCAGTTCTGTAGTTTAGCTTTATATTATAATAAAATGAAATGAGTCATGATAAAATAGAAAAACAAAAGAAGTTTTAGGGAGAGAAAAATGAAGACAGGGAAGGGAATCGGGAATTATTTTAAAATACTAAATTTTCAGAAGATAAAGATTATAGCAATATACGATATGTTGTTCAAAAGTAATGCCTTATATATTTTTTTCTTGCTCGAATGTAGTAAAAGGAATTACAAATTTCATTGTTATGATGACTAAACTTATGTATTCA
>NC_136503.1:31940752-31945752 GCF_053919585.1 Euprymna scolopes
AAGAAGTTATAATTAAAAATGTTTTCGCGGCGACATTCGGAAACTGGAAAATTCAGCTAAATTTTGAAGTTAAATAAATTTATTGTAAAAATAATTTGAAAGATGAATATTTGTTTTCTGGGTCTATCTCAAAGATAATTAGTAAAGTGAAGTCCAAAAATATTGAAATAAATTTTAAAAAAACATTTTGTTTGTACAAAAAAAGTAGCTTAATTAGCCCCCAAACGCGAGAGATTCTAGATTAGCTCAATCACAACAAACAGAAAATCGTCCAGGTGTGGATTCTACGGAAGCTTAAAATGTCAGAATGTCAAAAGGCTTTCTGAAAATGACATCAAGTAGTTAAAGAGAGGAAGAGAGTACTGCTTTTTCCAAACGTGCATCCCTACATTCATATCGGGAACGTTTGTATAATTATTTACCAGTTTTTAATTTAATTATTTTTCATGTTCTGCTTTAAAAAAAAGAATTTTTATTTTTCAAAATTATATGAAAATTATGTTACGCCGAAAAGTTTCACATTCATTCCAAAGTTTCATGCGAAAAGTTTACAAAGGGAATAGCAAGTTATCTCTCGATAAATGACTAATAAATAAAATAAATTAAACTGAATGGCTTAATGTTAAATCTGTAAATGAGATTTATAACCCATTCTGTGGCCCTTCTCAGTCTTATGTTGTAAATGAACGACTTCTAATAAAAAAAACAGTTTGTGCTTGTTTCATTTTTTATTGTCCAAAAAATAAATAAATAAAAGAATCGGTTTGGAATCGGAAATTAGGCTATAATTTTTCCGATTCCGATACTGATTCCGACGTGTGTGTGGGTGTGTGTGGAGAGAGACTTCTGGGTGAATGAAATTCAGAAAATAAAATACCAGTACAATATTCGAAAATATATTTTTGTTGTAATGAAATGTATGACTGTTTTATTTCAGAACGAAAAAAGTCATTGGAAATTCAAAAAAAAAGTATAGCGTTGTGAAAGAGAGTAATTTTTTAACGTCATATATTTATATATTAAAAAAAATATGGTGTAGTTTATATTGTTTGGGAATAAATATGGCCTTTATAATTCAAATATGGATGTGAAAATGGAATGAAATAAGTGTATTTTTGTTATGTAATTTATTGACTGATTGTATGTATTAATTATTTTATAGGTAGCGTTTTCTATGGTGTGAAAGAGTTAACCTGTGTCTAAATTAAATTATGTTCTTTTAATAGAGGTTTACTTATTAATGGCGATAAATTATAGAAACCTCCACGTTGTTTAATTGTGCTTGAATTTTCGATAAGTGCTGATTTGAAAGTCTCCGTCGCGGTTTATCTGAGTTAAATTTAACTATTTTTTGCTTGTTTAAAGTCAAAAGTATAATTATGCTGCAATGAATAAGAGAATAATACATTCAGAGAATTGCTATTTTTTGTATCTCTTTTATGTTCATTGAGCCTTTTTTCTAATCTACGTTGGATTTCACCAATGTATATATGATGGCAATTTTGGCATGGAACAGTATATATGCTTGCATTGTAAATTGGTTTGTATTGGAGATGTTTTATTGTTTTTAATGTTTGTTTCATAGTTTTTTATGTGGTTTGTATAATTGGAATCCCTAGTCCTTTAAAGTGTTGCAAATTTTTGTATTATTAGTGTGTGTAGGTAAAGGAAGATGTATGTTTAGGAGAGAAGTGTCTGATGTATATGATTTTTATTGATTCGTCCTAGACAATATTTGTGTGGCTTTTTTTTTCTTTGCATTTAATATAAAATATGTGGGATATTGCAAAGTTTTCAAAGTATTTGTGAGGTGTTTGAATTTTTCGTCCAGATATTCTGGACTGCAAATTCTGAATGCACATAGAAAGAAACCAGTTATCATACTTAATTTTATTTTGTTATTATGGTATGAGTATTAATATATCTAATTATTTTATGTGTATTTTTGCGGTGAACTTTGAAGGATAGCTTATTATTGGATTTTATAATATCCATAAAATCTATATCTATGAGTGATTGTTTTCTGTTTCATAGGTAAACTTTACAGAGAGTTCGACTGAGTCTAATTTGTCTTTAATATTATTTATGTGCGTGTTTTCAGGAAGGAAAATTAAAATGTCGCCGATAGATCTTAAATATCCTTTGTTTAGTACTAATCTAATTTTGAAAGGACCAGATTTTAGGAATTCTAAGAAAAGGCAGCCTAATACTCCATTAAGAGAGTTACCTTAGAAAGATCGAAATTCTGCTTGTAGAAATTGTTATTAAATTTAAAATAAATCATGTCAGTTATAAGTCTGATAATACCTTCCATCTTGAAGTTAAAAAAATCTTAGGAAAGATCAAAAAAATGAAAAAAAAAAAGAATCATTAAGCAAGGTATCTCTGTTGTTTTTAATAATGTTTGCCTGAATATATATATATATATATATATATATATATATATATATATATATATATATATATATATATATATATCATATGAGGGTCGTTTCAAAAGTAAAGACTCCTATTTTTCAACTAAAAACTAAAAAAAAAAAATGATGAAGAACTACGGAGACAAGAGTTATACCATAAAACGATCGACCTTTTGTGCTGACGAATTTATCGACCTGCATAGTCAGCACCAATCTCAATGCACTAGACGAAGAAAAAGGTGGAGAAAAATAAAGAATACAGCGGAGACGTTTCAATTATATGTATCAGGTTGACAAGAAATTTCTTGCGGTTTTTAACTTTTAAATTCAGATCTCGGCTCAAACAAAAGATTATTGATCGAAATAAGCACCATCAGAATCAACACTCTTTTGCCAACGCAAAGCAAATGTATTTATGCCAGTAATGTAAAAATATTGCGTTCTACTGGCGATGAAGTCACTGAAGGCGTTTTTGATATCGCTTAGGTTTTTTTAAGCATTTCTCACGCAGAAAATTGCCGATATGCTTAAAAAAGTGGTAGTCGTTAGGTGAGAGGACTGGAGATTATGGCAGATGAGGCAGAGTTTCGTCGTCCAATTCGTTCAACGGTCCGTTTAGCAACATGCAGTCGAGCATTGTCGTAGAGGAGAATTGAGCTTTTCTGTTGCTGATTGTTGTCGAAGTTTCTGATGCATTTCATCCATTTGTTGACAGTACTTCTCCGCCGTAATGGTTTCGTCTGCATTAAAAAAATACTGTAATGGATGAAACCGGTCGCAGACATCCAAACAGTCAGCATAACCTTCTTTTGGTGCAACTCTGGCTTCTGAAAGTGTCATGGAGCTTCGTCGGCGTCTAGCCACTGAGCTGTGCATCGCCGGTTGTCGTAGAGAACTCACTTTTCATCGCAAGTCACAACCTGGTGGAGAAACGGGTCGTTTTTTGTTGTGTAAAAGAAGGGAAGGTGACACTTCATAACGACGTTTCTTTGGTTGTTGTTCAATTCGCGAGATACTCATTTATATACATTATATTCCCAATCTCTCTCAAGCGGTTGGAAATCGTCGTCTATGTTACGTCTAATTCAGAAGCAAGTTCTACAATAGTTGTGCGTGGATTGGATTCGACTAAGGTTCTTAATTGATCGTTGTCAACATCCGATGGCCGACCACTACGCTCATCATCTTCAAGACTTTCATCACCGCCACAAAATTTCTTAAACCACCATTGTGTTGCGCATTCAGTAATGGTTCGTTGATATTGCGAGTTGTTTCAGCAGCTTTTCGGTCTAGCTTGAATTGAAATAAGTAAAATGTACAAATTTGCTTTTATCATCTTGTATTCAACGTTCTGAAAGGAATGCATAGTTGTTTGAAAACGATTGTAATCTAAACGAATAGAAAGAGCGGAAAACGCTTTTTAAATGATATATAAAGTAAAGGTACTATAATGAAAACTTATTTAAAAAATAAATCATTTGAAATCAAAATTTTTAAAAATCCACAAGAACCTTATATATATATATATATATATATATATATATATATATATATATATATATATATTTACACAGTGATCACCACTTATCAAGGCCCGGAAGCCACTCAGGGATAAGGGTTATTGCAAGTACATTACGTGAGTGTGGAGATTTGATGAAGTGTTTACTTAAGGAGGCGGTTCATTAGGAATTTTTAACGTTGGACTTGAACATATCCAAGTTGTAGTCCGGTGGGAAACAGGCAGACGGAATAGAGTTCCACAGGCGTGCAGTTCTAAGAAAGAAGCTTTGTTCATGGAATCCACGTTTTGATTTAGGCACAGATAAAGAGTGGGGGAAATTTTTCACAGTGGATTCAGCTTTGAGTAAACAGATAAAACTGTTTTAGAACACGTGAAAGGTGCAAAAATCTAAATATAGCCAGCTAAAAGCCACTTAAGCCGCCATACCTGAACTAGTTTTGGCATACTGCCCCTATATGTATAAGCATGGTTTCAAGCTTGTATGAGTGTATATGTATGCAGGCATGAGAGGGTGAATGTTGTATGCGCTGTAGCAATGATAATATGTACGTATGTCTATGTGTTTCTTATACATATGCATGTCTGAGTAAGCATATGTTTGTACGTGTCTATATATGCTTGACTGTATATATATTTGTATATATGTGGGTATGTGTGTATATGTATATATAAGTGTATATGTGTGCGTGTATGTATATATATATATGTGTGTGTGTGTGTGTGTGTGTGTGTGTGTGTGTGTGCTAGTTCTTGTCTCCATTAACTTCATTTCCTTATATATAAGTATGTATATATATATGTAAGCCTGTAGACGTTCGTTTTATGTTGAGTCTATATACATAAAATTATGCGCTGTAGTGTGTGTATATGTATGTATGCACGTGTGTGTGTGTGTGTGCATATATACGCGTATGTATGATTGTTTATGTGTGTGTACATATATATATGTATATGTATGTATATATATGTGTGACTGTATATATACATATATATATATATATATATATATATATATATATATATATGAATGGAAATGTATAAAAAAGAATACGAAAAGTATA